>NW_028225599.1:0-266069 GCF_052327205.1 Somniosus microcephalus | reverse complement strand
ACCCTCCAGACTTCACCTTCTCCTTCTCCTTCTTCTGCTTCTTCTGATTCACCCTCCAGACTTCACCTTCTCCTTCTCCTTATTCTGCTTCTTCTGATTCACCCTCCAGACTTCACCTTCTCCTTCTCCTTCTTCTGCTTCTTCTGATTCACCCTCCAGACTTCACCTTTTCCTTCTCCTTCTTCTGCTTCTTCTGATTCACCCTCCAGACTTCACCTTCTCCTTCTCCTTCTTCTGCTTCTTCTGATTCACCCTCCAGACTTCACCTTCTCCTTCTCCTTCTTCTACTTCTTCTGATTCACCCTCCAGACTTCACCTTCTCCTTCTCTTTCTTCTGCTTCTTCTGATTCACCCTCCAGACTTCATCTTCTCCTTCTCCTTCTTCTGCTTCTTCTGCTTCACCCTCC
Organism: Somniosus microcephalus; assembly: GCF_052327205.1. Classification (NCBI taxonomy): domain Eukaryota; kingdom Metazoa; phylum Chordata; class Chondrichthyes; order Squaliformes; family Somniosidae; genus Somniosus; species Somniosus microcephalus. The sequence continues at coordinate 265,662 of NW_028225599.1, read as the reverse complement.
AGACTTCACCTTCTCCTTCTCCTTCTTCTGCTTCTTCTGCTTCACCCTCCTGACTTCACCTTCTCCTTCTCCTTCTTCTACTTCTTCTGATTCACCCTCCTGACTTCACCTTCTCCTTCTCCTTCTTCTACTTCTTCTGCTTCACCCTCCAGACTTCACCTTCTCCTTCTCCTTCTTCTACTTCTTCTGATTCAACCTCCAGACTTCACCTTCTCCTTCTCCTTCTTCTACTTCTTCTGATTCACCCTCCAGACTTCACCTTCTCCTTCTCCTTCTTCTACTTCTTCTGATTCATCCTCCAGACTTCACCTTCTCCTTCTCCTTCTTCTGCTTCTTCTGATTCACCCTCCAGACTTCACCTTCTCCTTCTCCTTATTCTGCTTCTTCTGATTCACCCTCCAGACTTCACCTTCTCCTTCTCCTTCTTCTGCTTCTTCTGATTCACCCTCCAGACTTCACCTTCTCCTTCTCCTTCTTCTGCTTCTTCTGATTCACCCTCCAGACTTCACCTTCTCCTTCTCCTTCTTCTACTTCTTCTGATTCACCCTCCAGACTTCATCTTCTCCTTCTCCTTCTTCTGCTTCTTCTGATTCACCCTCCAGACTTCACCTTCTCCTTCTCCTTCGTCTACTTCTTCTGATTCACCCTCCAGACTACACCTTCTCCTTCTCCTTCTTCTACTTCTTCTGATTCACCCTCCAGACTTCACCTTCTCCTTCTCCTTCTTCTGTTTCTTCTGATTCACCCTCCAGACTTCACCTTCTCCTTCTCCTTCTTCTACTTCTTCTGATTCACCCTCCAGACTTCACCTTCTCCTTCTCCTTCTTCTACTTCTTCTGATTCACCCTCCAGACTTCATCTTCTCCTTCTCCTTCTTCTGCATCTTCTGATTCACCCTCCAGACTTCACCTTCTCCTTCTCCTTCTTCTGCTTCTTCTGATTCACCCTCCAGACTTCACCTTCTCCTTCTCCTTCTTCTACTTCTTCTGATTCACCCTCCAGACTTCACCTTCTCCTTCTCCTTCTTCTACTTCTTCTGATTCACCCTCCAGTCTTCACATTCTCCTTCTCCTTCTTCTGTTTCTTCTGCTTCAGCCTCCAGACTTCACCTTCTCCTTCTCTTTCTTCTGATTCTTCTGATTGACCCTCCAGACTTCACCTTCTCCTTCTCCTTCTTCTGATTCTTCTGATTCACCCTCCAGACTTCACCTTCTCCTTCTCCTTCTTCTGCTTCTTCTGATTCACCCTCCTGGCTTCATCTTCTCCTTCTCCTTCTTCTACTTCTTCTGATTCACCCTCCTGACTTGACCTTCTCCTTCTCCTTCTTCTCCTTCTTCTGCTTCACCCTCCAGACTTCACCTTCTCCTTCTCCTTCTTCTACCTCTTCTGATTCACCCTCCAGACTTCACCTTCTCCTTCTCCTTCTTCTGCTTCTTCTGATTCACCCTCCAGACTTCACCTTCTCCTTCTCCTTATTCTGCTTCTTCTGATTCACCCTCCAGACTTCACCTTCTCCTTCTCGTTATTCTGCTTCTTCTGATTCAACCTCCAGACTTCACCTTCTCCTTCTCCTTCTTCTGCTTCTTCTGATTCACCCTCCAGACTTCACCTTCTCCTTCTCCTTCTTCTGTTTCTTCTGATTCGCCCTCCAGACTTCACCTTCTCCTTCTCCTTCTTCTGCTTCTTCTGATTCACCCTCCTGACTTCACCTTCTCCTTCTCCTTCTTCTACTTCTTCTGATTCACCCTCCTGACTTCACCTTCTCCTTCTCCTTCTTCTCCTTCTTCTGATTCACCCTCCAGACTTCACCTTCTCCTTCTCCTTCTTCTGCTTCTTCTGATTCACCCTCCAGACTTCACCTTCTCATTCTCCTTCTTCTGCTTCTTCTGCTGCGCCCTCCAGACTTCACCTTCTCCTTCTCCTTCTTCTGCTTCTTCTGCTTCACACTCCAGACTTCACCTTCTCCTTCTCCTTCTTCTGCTTCTTCTGCTGCGCCCTCCAGGCTTCACCTTCTCCTTCTCCTTCTTCTGCTTCTTCTGCTTCACCGTCCTGACTTCACCTTCTCCTTCTCCTTCTTCTACTTCTTCTGCTACACCCCCCTGACTTCACCTGGTCCTTCTCCTTCTTCTGCTTCTTCTGATTCACCCTCCTAAATTCACCTTCTCCTTCTCCTTCTTCTGCTTCTTCTGATTCACCCTCCTGACTTCACCTTCTCCTTCTCCTTCTTCTGCTTCTTCTGATTCACCCTCCAGACTTCACCTTCTCCTTCTCCTTCTTCTGCTTCTTCTGATTCACCCTCCAGACTTCACCTTATCCTTCTCCTTCTTCTGCTTCTTCTGCTTCACCCTCCAGACTTCACCTTCTCCTTCTCCTTCTTCTGCTTCTTCTGCTTCACCCTCCTGACTTCACCTTCTCCTTCTCCTTCTTCTACTTCTTCTGATTCACCCTCCAGACTTCACCTACTCCTTCTCCTTCTTCTGCTTCTTCTGCTTCACCCTCCAGACTTCACCTTCTCCTTCTCCTTCTTCTGCTTCTTCTGCTTCGCCCTCCAGACTTCACCTTCTCCTTCTCCTTCTTCTGCTTCTTCTGCTTCACTCTCCTGACTTCACCTACTCCTTCTCCTTCTTCTACTTCTTCTGATTCACCCTCCAGACTTCACCCTCTCCTTCTCCTTCTTCTGCTTCTTCTGCTTCACCCTCCAGACTTCACCTTCTCTTTCTCCTTCTTCTGCTTCTTCTGCTGCGCCCTCCAGACTTCACCTTCTCCTTCTCCTTCTTCTGCTTCTTCTGATTCACCCTCCAGACTTCACCTTCTCCTTTCCTTCTTCTACTTCTTCTGATCCACCCTCCTGACTTCACCTTCTCCTTCTCCTTCTTCTGCTTCTTCTGCTTCACCCTCCAGACTTCACCTTCTCCTTCTCCTTCTTCTGCTTCTTCTGCTTCACCCACCAGACTTCACCTTCTCCTTCTCCTTCTTCTGCTTCTTCTGCTTCACCCTCCTGACTTCACCTTCTCCTTCTCCTTCTTCTACCTCTTCTGATTCACCCTCCAGACTTCACCTTCTCCTTCTCCTTCTTCTGCTTCTTCTGATTCACCCTCCAGACTTCACCTTCTCCTTCTCCTTATTCTGCTTCTTCTGATTCACCCTCCAGACTTCCCCTTCTCCTTCTCGTTATTCTGCTTCTTCTGATGCAACCTCCAGACTTCACCTTCTCCTTCTCCTTCTTCTGCTTCTTCTGATTCACCCTCCAGACTGCACCTTCTCCTTCTCCTTCTTCTACTTCTTCTGATCCACCCTCCTGACTTCACCTTCTCCTTCTCCTTCTTCTGCTTCTTCCGATTCACCCTCCTGGCTTCACCTTCTCCTTCTCCTTCTTCTACTTCTTCTGATTCACTCTCCTGACTTCACCTTCTCCTTCTCCTTCTTCTCCTTCTTCTGCTTCACCCTCCAGACTTCACCTTCTCCTTCTCCTTCTTCTACCTCTTCTGATTCACCCTCCAGACTTCACCTTCTCCTTCTCCTTCTTCTGCTTCTTCTGATTCACCCTCCAGACTTCACCTTCTCCTTCTCCTTATTCTGCTTCTTCTGATTCACCCTCCAGACTTCACCTTCTCCTTCTCGTTATTCTGCTTCTTCTGATTCAACCTCCAGACATCACCTTCTCCTTCTCCTTCTTCTGCTTCTTCTGATTCACCCTCCAGACTTCACCTTCTCCTTCTCCTTCTTCTGTTTCTTCTGATTCGCCCTCCAGACTTCACCTTCTCCTTCTCCTTCTTCTGCTTCTTCTGATTCACCCTCCTGACTTCACCTTCTCCTTCTCCTTCTTCTACTTCTTCTGATTCACCCTCCTGACTTCACCTTCTCCTTCTCCTTCTTCTACTTCTTCTGATTCACCCTCCAGACTTCACCTTCTCCTTCTCCTTCTTCTTCTTCTTCTGATTCACCCTCCAGACTTCACCTTCTCATTCTCCTTCTTCTGCTTCTTCTGCTGCGCCCTCCAGACTTCACCTTCTCCTTCTCCTTCTTCTGCTTCTTCTGCTTCACACTCCAGACTTCACCTTCTCCTTCTCCTTCTTCTGCTTCTTCTGCTGCGCCCTCCAGGCTTCACCTTCTCCTTCTCCTTCTTCTGCTTCTTCTGCTTCACCGTCCTGACTTCACCTTCTCCTTCTCCTTCTTCTACTTCGTCTGCTACACCCCCCTGACTTCACCTGCTCCTTCTCCTTCTTCTGCTTCTTCTGATTCACCCTCCTAAATTCACCTTCTCCTTCTCCTTCTTCTGCTTCTTCTGATTCATCCTCCAGACTTCACCTTCTCCTTCTCCTTCTTCTGCTTCCTCTGCTTCACCCTCCTGACTTCACCTACTCCTTCTCCTTCTTCTGCTTCTTCTGCTTCACCCTCCAGACTTCACCTACTCCTTCTACTTATTCTGCTTCTTCTGCTTCGCCCTCCAGACTTCACCTTCTCCTTCTCCTTCTTCTGCTTCTTCTGCTTCACTCTCCTGACTTCACCTTCTCCTTCTCCTTCTTCTACTTTTTCTGATTCACCCTCCAGACTTCACCCTCTCCTTCTCCTTCTTCTGCTTCTTCTGCTTCACCCTCCAGACTTCACCTTCTCTTTCTCCTTCTTCTGCTTCTTCTGCTGCGCCCTCCAGACTTCGTCTTCTCCTTCTCCTTCTTCTGCTTCTTCTGATTCACCCTCCAGACTTCACCTTCTCCTTCTCCTTCTTCTACTTCTTCTGATCCACCCTCCTGACTTCACCTTCTCCTTCTCCTTCTTCTGCTTCTTCTGCTTCACCCTCCAGACTTCACCTTCTCCTTCTCCTTCTTCTGCTTCTTCTGCTTCACCCACCAGACTTCACCTTCTCCTTCTCCTTCTTCTGCTTCTTCTGCTTCACCCTCCTGACTTCACCTTATCCTTCTCCTTCTTCTACTTCTTCTGATTCACCCTCCAGACTTCACCTACTCCTTCTCCTTCTTCTGCTTCTTCTGCTTCACCCTCCAGACTTCACCTTCTCCTTCTCCTTCTTCTGCTTCTTCTGCTTCGCCCTCCAGACTTCACCTTCTCCTTCTCCTTCTTCTGCTTCTTCTGCTTCACTCTCCTGACTTCACCTTCTCCTTCTCCTTCTTCTACTTCTTCTGATTCACCCTCCAGACTTCACCCTCTCCTTCTCCTTCTTCTGCTTCTTCTGCTTCACCCTCCAGACTTCACCTTCTCCTTCTCCTTCTTCTGCTTCTTCTGCTTCACCGTCCTGACTTCACCTTCTCCTTCTCCTTCTTCTACTTCTTCTGCTTCACCCCCCTGACTTCACCTGCTCCTTCTCCTTATTCTGCTTCTTCTGATTCAGCCTCCCAACTTCACCTTCTCCTTCTCCTTCTTCTGCTTCTTCTGATTCACCCTCCAGACTTCACCTTCTCCTTCTCCTTCTTCTACTTCGTCTGATTCACCCTCCAGACTTCACCTTCTCCTTCTCCTTCTTCTACTTCTTCTGATTCACCCTCCAGTCTTCACCTACTCCTTCTCCTTCTTCTGTTTCTTCTGCTTCACCCTCCAGACTTCACCTTCTCCTTCTCTTTCTTCTGCTTCTTCTGATTCACCCTCCAGACTTCATCTTCTCCTTCTCCTTCTTCTGATTCTTCTGATTCACCCTCCAGTCTTCACCTTCTCCTTCTCCTTCTTCTGCTTCTTCTGCTTCGCCCTCCAGACTTCACCTTCTCCTTCTCCTTCTTCTGCTTCTTCTGCTTCACTCTCCTGACTTCACCTTCTCCTTCTCCTTCTTCTACTTCTTCTGATTCACCCTCCGACTTCACCCTCTCCTTCTCCTTCTTCTGCTTCTTCTGCTTCACCCTCCAGACTTCACCTTCTCCTTCTCCTTCTTCTGCTTCTTCTGCTTCACCGTCCTGACTTCACCTTCTCCTTCTCCTTCTTCTACTTCTTCTGCTTCACCCCCCTGACTTCACCTGCTCCTTCTCCTTCTTCTGCTTCTTCTGATTCACCCTCCTAACTTCACCTTCTCCTTCTCCTTCTTCTGCTTCTTCTGATTCACCCTCCAGACTTCACCTTCTCCTTCTCCTTCTTCTACTTCGTCTGATTCAGCCTCCAGACTTCACCTTCTCCTTCTCCTTCTTCTACTTCTTCTGATTCACCCTCCAGTCTTCACCTACTCCTTCTCCTTCTTCTGTTTCTTCTGCTTCACCCTCCAGACTTCACCTTCTCCTTCTCTTTCTTCTGCTTCTTCTGATTCACCCTCCAGACTTCATCTTCTCCTTCTCCTTCTTCTGATTCTTCTGATTCACCCTCCAGACTTCACCTTCTCCTTCTCCTTCTTCTGCTTCTTCTGATTCACCCTCCTCACTTCACCTTCTCCTTCTCCTTCTTCTACTTCTTCTGCTTCACCCTCCAGACTTCACCTTCTCCTTCTCCTTCTTCTACTTCTTCTGATTCACCCTCCAGACTTCACCTTCTCCTTCTCCTTCTTCTGCTTCTTCTGATTCACCCTCCAGACTTCACCTTCTCCTTCTCCTTATTCTGCTTCTTCTGATTCACCCTCCAGACTTCACCTTCTCCTTCTCCTTCTTCTGCTTCTTCTGATTCACCCTCCAGACTTCACCTTTTCCTTCTCCTTCTTCTGCTTCTTCTGATTCACCCTCCAGACTTCACCTTCTCCTTCTCCTTCTTCTGCTTCTTCTGATTCACCCTCCAGACTTCACCTTCTCCTTCTCCTTCTTCTACTTCTTCTGATTCACCCTCCAGACTTCACCTTCTCCTTCTCTTTCTTCTGCTTCTTCTGATTCACCCTCCAGACTTCACCTTCTCCTTCTCCTTCTTCTGCTTCTTCTGCTTCACCCTCCAGACTTCACCTTCTCCTTCTCCTTCTTCTGCTTCTTCTGCTTCATCCTCCTGACTTCACCTTCTCCTTCTCCTTCTTCTACTTCTTCTGATTCACCCTCCTGACTTCACCTTCTCCTTCTCCTTCTTCTACTTCTTCTGCTTCACCCTCCAGACTTCACCTTCTCCTTCTCCTTCTTCTACTTCTTCTGATTCACCCTCCAGACTTCACCTTCTCCTTCTCCTTCTTCTACTTCTTCTGATTCACCCTCCAGACTTCACCTTCTCCTTCTCCTTCTTCTACTTCTTCTGATTCATCCTCCAGACTTCACCTTCTCCTTCTCCTTCTTCTGCTTCTTCTGATTCACCCTCCAGACTTCACCTTCTCCTTCTCCTTATTCTGCTTCTTCTGATTCACCCTCCAGACTTCACCTTCTCCTTCTCCTTCTTCTGCTTCTTCTGATTCACCCTCCAGACTTCACCTTCTCCTTCTCCTTCTTCTGCTTCTTCTGATTCACCCTCCAGACTTCACCTTCTCCTTCTCCTTCTTCTACTTCTTCTGATTCACCCTCCAGACTTCATCTTCTCCTTCTCCTTCTTCTGCTTCTTCTGATTCACCCTCCAGACTTCACCTTCTCTTTCTCCTTCGTCTACTTCTTCTGATTCACCCTCCAGACTACACCTTCTCCTTCTCCTTCTTCTACTTCTTCTGATTCACCCTCCAGACTTCACCTTCTCCTTCTCCTTCTTCTGTTTCTTCTGATTCACCCTCCAGACTTATCCTTCTCCTTCTCCTTCTTCTACTTCTTCTGATTCACCCTCCAGACTTCACCTTCTCCTTCTCCTTCTTCTACTTCTTCTGATTCACCCTCCAGACTTCATCTTCTCCTTCTCCTTCTTCTGCATCTTCTGATTCACCCTCCAGACTTCACCTTCTCCTTCTCCTTCTTCTGCTTCTTCTGATTCACCCTCCAGACTTCACCTTCTCCTTCTCCTTCTTCTACTTCTTCTGATTCACCCTCCAGACTTCACCTTCTCCTTCTCCTTCTTCTACTTCTTCTGATTCACCCTCCAGTCTTCACATTCTCCTTCTCCTTCTTCTGATTCTTCTGATTCACCCTCCAGACTTCACCTTCTCCTTCTCCTTCTTCTGCTTCTTCTGATTCACCCTCCTGGCTTCACCTTCTCCTTCTCCTTCTTCTACTTCTTCTGATTCACCCTCCTGACTTCACCTTCTCCTTCTCCTTCTTCACCTTCTTCTGCTTCACCCTCCAGACTTCACCTTCTCCTTCTCCTTCTTCTACCTCTTCTGATTCACCCTCCAGACTTCACCTTCTCCTTCTCCTTCTTCTGCTTCTTCTGATTCACCCTCCAGACTTCACCTTCTCCTTCTCCTTATTCTGCTTCTTCTGATTCACCCTCCAGACTTCACCTTCTCCTTCTCGTTATTCTGCTTCTTCTGATTCAACCTCCAGACTTCACCTTCTCATTCTCCTTCTTCTGCTTCTTCTGATTCACCCTCCAGACTTCACCTTCTCCTTCTCCTTCTTCTGTTTCTTCTGATTCGCCCTCCAGACTTCACCTTCTCCTTCTCCTTCTTCTGCTTCTTCTGATTCACCCTCCTGACTTCACCTTCTCCTTCTCCTTCTTCTACTTCTTCTGATTCACCCTCCTGACTTCACCTTCTCCTTCTCCTTCTTCTCCTTCTTCTGATTCACCCTCCAGACTTCACCTTCTCCTTCTCCTTCTTCTGCTTCTTCTGATTCACCCTCCAGACTTCACCTTCTCATTCTCCTTCTTCTGCTTCTTCTGCTGCGCCCTCCAGACTTCACCTTCTCCTTCTCCTTCTTCTGCTTCTTCTGCTTCACACTCCAGACTTCACCTTCTCCTTCTCCTTCTTCTGCTTCTTCTGCTGCGCCCTCCAGGCTTCACCTTCTCCTTCTCCTTCTTCTGCTTCTTCTGCTTCACCGTCCTGACTTCACCTTCTCCTTCTCCTTCTTCTACTTCTTCTGCTACACCCCCCTGACTTCACCTGCTCCTTCTCCTTCTTCTGCTTCTTCTGATTCACCCTCCTAAATTCACCTTCTCCTTCTCCTTCTTCTGCTTCTTCTGATTCACCCTCCTGACTTCACCTTCTCCTTGTCCTTCTTCTGCTTCTTCTGATTCACCCTCCAGACTTCACCTTCTCCTTCTCCTTCTTCTGCTTCTTCTGATTCACCCTCCAGACTTCACCTTCTCCTTCTCCTTCTTCTGCTTCTTCTGCTTCACCCTCCAGACATCACCTTCTCCTTCTCCTTCTTCTGCTTCTTCTGCTTCACCCTCCTGACTTCACCTTCTCCTTCTCCTTCTTCTACTTCTTCTGATTCACCCTCCAGACTTCACCTACTCCTTCTCCTTCTTCTGCTTCTTCTGCTTCACCCTCCAGACTTCACCTTCTCCTTCTCCTTCTTCTGCTTCTTCTGCTTCGCCCTCCAGACTTCACCTTCTCCTTCTCCTTCTTCTGCTTCTTCTGCTTCACTCTCCTGACTTCACCTACTCCTTCTCCTTCTTCTACTTCTTCTGATTCACCCTCCAGACTTCACCCTCTCCTTCTCCTTCTTCTGCTTCTTCTGCTTCACCCTCCAGACTTCACTTTCTCTTTCTCCTTCTTCTGCTTCTTCTGCTGCGCCCTCCAGACTTCACCTTCTCCTTCTCCTTCTTCTGCTTCTTCTGATTCACCCTCCAGACTTCACCTTCTCCTTCTCCTTCTTCTACTTCTTCTGATCCACCCTCCTGACTTCACCTTCTCCTTCTCCTTCTTCTGCTTCTTCTGCTTCACCGTCCTGACTTCACCTTCTCCTTCTCCTTCTTCTACTTCTTCTGCTACACCCCCCTGACTTCACCTGCTCCTTCTCCTTCTTCTGCTTCTTCTGATTCACCCTCCTAAATTCACCTTCTCCTTCTCCTTCTTCTGCTTCTTCTGATTCACCCTCCTGACTTCACCTTCTCCTTGTCCTTCTTCTGCTTCTTCTGATTCACCCTCCAGACTTCACCTTCTCCTTCTCCTTCTTCTGCTTCTTCTGATTCACCCTCCAGACTTCACCTTCTCCTTCTCCTTCTTCTGCTTCTTCTGCTTCACCCTCCAGACATCACCTTCTCCTTCTCCTTCTTCTGCTTCTTCTGCTTCACCCTCCTGACTTCACCTTCTCCTTCTCCTTCTTCTACTTCTTCTGATTCACCCTCCAGACTTCACCTACTCCTTCTCCATCTTCTGCTTCTTCTGCTTCACCCTCCAGACTTCACCTTCTCCTTCTCCTTCTTCTGCTTCTTCTGCTTCGCCCTCCAGACTTCACCTTCTCCTTCTCCTTCTTCTGCTTCTTCTGCTTCACTCTCCTGACTTCACCTACTCCTTCTCCTTCTTCTAATTCTTCTGATTCACCCTCCGGACTTCACCCTCTCCTTCTCCTTCTTCTGCTTCTTCTGCTTCACCCTCCAGACTTCACCTTCTCTTTCTCCTTCTTCTGCTTCTTCTGCTGCGCCCTCCAGACTTCACCTTCTCCTTCTCCTTCTTCTGCTTCTTCTGATTCACCCTCCAGACTTCACCTTCTCCTTCTCCTTCTTCTACTTCTTCTGATCCACCCTCCTGACTTCACCTTCTCCTTCTCCTTCTTCTGCTTCTTCTGCTTCACCCTCCAGACTTCTCCTTCTCCTCCTCCTTCTTCTGCTTCTTCTGCTTCACCCACCAGACTTCACCTTCTCCTTCTCCTTCTTCTGCTTCTTCTGCTTCACCCTCCTGACTTCACCTTCTCCTTCTCCTTCTTCTACCTCTTCTGATTCACCCTCCAGACTTCACCTTCTCCTTCTCGTTATTCTGCTTCTTCTGATTCAACCTCCAGACTTCACCTTCTCCTTCTCCTTCTTCTGCTTCTTCTGATTCACCCTCCAGACTGCACCTTCTCCTTCTCCTTCTTCTACTTCTTCTGATCCACCCTCCTGACTTCACCTTCTCCTTCTCCTTCTTCTGCTTCTTCTGATTCACCCTCCTGGCTTCACCTTCTCCTTCTCCTTCTTCTACTTCTTCTGATTCACCCTCCTGACTTCACCTTCTCCTTCTCCTTCTTCTCCTTCTTCTGCTTCACCCTCCAGACTTCACCTTCTCCTTCTCCTTCTTCTACCTCTTCTGATTCAACCTCCAGACTTCACCTTCTCCTTCTCCTTCTTCTGCTTCTTCTGATTCACCCTCCAGACTTCACCTTCTCCTTCTCCTTATTCTGCTTCTTCTGATTCACCCTCCAGACTTCACCTTCTCCTTCTCGTTATTCTGCTTCTTCTGATTCAACCTCCAGACTTCACCTTCTCCTTCTCCTTCTTCTACTTCTTCTGATTCACCCTCCAGACTTCACGTTCTCCTTCTCCTTCTTCTGCTTCTTCTGATTCACCCTCCAGACTTCACCTTCTCCTTCTCCTTCTTCTGTTTCTTCTGATTCGCCCTCCAGACTTCACCTTCTCCTTCTCCTTCTTCTGCTTCTTCTGATTCACCCTCCTGACTTCACCTTCTCTTTCTCCTTCTTCTACTTCTTCTGATTCACCCTCCTGACTTCACCTTCTCCTTCTCCTTCTTCTACTTCTTCTTATTCACCCTCCAGACTTCACCTTCTCCTTCTCCTTCTTCTTCTTCTTCTGATTCACCCTCCAGACTTCACCTTCTCATTCTCCTTCTTCTGCTTCTTCTGCTGCGCCCTCCAGACTTCACCTTCTCCTTCTCCTTCTTCTGCTTCTTCTGCTTCACACTCCAGACTTCACCTTCTCCTTCTCCTTCTTCTGCTTCTTCTGCTGCGCCCTCCAGGCTTCACCTTCTCCTTCTCCTTCTTCTGCTTCTTCTGCTTCACCGTCCTGACTTCACCTTCTCCTTCTCCTTCTTCTACTTCTTCTGCTACACCCCCCTGACTTCACCTGCTCCTTCTCCTTCTTCTGCTTCTTCTGATTCACCCTCCTAAATTCACCTTCTCCTTCTCCTTCTTCTGCTTCTTCTGATTCACCCTCCTGACTTCACCTTCTCCTTCTCCTTCTTCTGCTTCTTCTGATTCACCCTCCAGACTTCACCTTCTCCTTCTCATTCTTCTGCTTCTTCTGATTCACCCTCCAGACTTCACCTTCTCCTTCTCCTTCTTCTGCTTCTTCTGCTTCACCCTCCAGACTTCACCTTCTCCTTCTCCTTCTTCTGCTTCTTCTGCTTCACCCTCCTGACTTCACCTTCTCCTTCTCCTTCTTCTACTTCTTCTGATTCACCCTCCAGACTTCACCTACTCCTTCTCCTTCTTCTGCTTCTTCTGCTTCACCCTCCAGACTTCACCTTCTCCTTCTCCTTCTTCTGCTTCTTCTGCTTCGCCCTCCAGACTTCACCTTCTCCTTCTCCTTCTTCTGCTTCTTCTGCTTCACTCTCCTGACTTCACCTTCTCCTTCTCCTTCTTCTACTTCTTCTGATTCACCCTCCAGACTTCACCCTCTCCTTCTCCTTCTTCTGCTTCTTCTGCTTCACCCTCCAGACTTCACCTTCTCTTTCTCCTTCTTCTGCTTCTTCTGCTGCGCCTTCCAGACTTCACCTTCTCCTTCTCCTTCTTCTGCTTCTTCTGATTCACCCTCCAGACTTCACCTTCTCCTTCTCCTTCTTCTACTTCTTCTGATCCACCCTCCTGACTTCACCTTCTCCTTCTCCTTCTTCTGCTTCTTCTGCTTCACCCTCCAGACTTCACCTTCTCCTTCTCCTTCTTCTGCTTCTTCTGCTTCACCCACCAGACTTCACCTTCTCCTTCTCCTTCTTCTGCTTCTTCTGCTTCACCCTCCTGACTTCACCTTCTCCTTCTCCTTCTTCTACCTCTTCTGATTCACCCTCCAGACTTCACCTTCTCCTTCTCCTTCTTCTGCTTCTTCTGATTCACCCTCCAGACTTCACGTTCTCCTTCTCCTTATTCTGGTTCTTCTGATTCACCCTCCAGACTTCACCTTCTCCTTCTCGTTATTCTGCTTCTTCTGATTCAACCTCCAGACTTCACCTTCTCCTTCTCCTTCTTCTGCTTCTTCTGATTCACCCTCCTGACTTCACCTTCTCCTTCTCCTTCTTCTCCTTCTTCTGCTTCACCCTCCAGACTTCACCTTCTCCTTCTCCTTCTTCTACCTCTTCTGATTCACCCTCCAGACTTCACCTTCTCCTTCTCCTTCTTCTACTTCTTCTGATTCACCCTCCAGACTTCACCTTCTCCTTCTCCTTCTTCTACTTCTTCTGATTCACCCTCCAGACTTCATCTTCTCCTTCTCCTTCTTCTGCATCTTCTGATTCACCCTCCAGACTTCACCTTCTCCTTCTCCTTCTTCTGCTTCTTCTGATTCACCCTCCAGACTTCACCTTCTCCTTCTCCTTCTTCTACTTCTTCTGATTCACCCTCCAGACTTCACCTTCTCCTTCTCCTTCTTCTACTTCTTCTGATTCACCCTCCAGTCTTCACATTCTCCTTCTCCTTCTTCTGTTTCATCTGCTTCAGCCTCCAGACTTCACCTTCTCCTTCTCTTTCTTCTGATTCTTCTGATTCACCCTCCAGACCTCACCTTCTCCTTCTCCTTCTTCTGATTCTTCTGATTCACCCTCCAGACTTCACCTTCTCCTTCTCCTTCTTCTGCTTCTTCTGATTCACCCTCCTGGCTTCACCTTCTCCTTCTCCTTCTTCTACTTCTTCTGATTCACCCTCCTGACTTCACCTTCTCCTTCTCCTTCTTCTCCTTCTTCTGCTTCACCCTCCAGACTTCACCTTCTCCTTCTCCTTCTTCTACCTCTTCTGATTCACCCTCCAGACTTCACCTTCTCCTTCTCCTTCTTCTGCTTCTTCTGATTCACCCTCCAGACTTCACCTTCTCCTTCTCCTTATTCTGCTTCTTCTGATTCACCCTCCAGACTTCACCTTCTCCTTCTCGTTATTCTGCTTCTTCTGATTCAACCTCCAGACTTCACCTTCTCCTTTTCCTTCTTCTGCTTCTTCTGATTCACCCTCCAGACATCACCTTCTCCTTCTCCTTCTTCTGTTTCTTCTGATTCGCCCTCCAGACTTCACCTTCTCCTTCTCCTTCTTCTGCTTCTTCTGATTCACCCTCCTGACTTCACCTTCTCCTTCTCCTTCTTCTACTTCTTCTGATTCACCCTCCTGACTTCACCTTCTCCTTCTCCGTCTTCTACTTCTTCTGATTCACCCTCCAGACTTCACCTTCTCCTTCTCCTTCTTCTGCTTCTTCTGATTCACCCTCCAGACTTCACCTTCTCATTCTCCTTCTTCTGCTTCTTCTGCTGCGCCCTCCAGACTTCACCTTCTCCTTCTCCTTCTTCTGCTTCACACTCCAGACTTCACCTTCTCCATCTCCTTCTTCTGCTTCTTCTGCTGCGCCCTCCAGGCTTCACCTTCTCCTTCTCCTTCTTCTGCTTCTTCTGCTTCACCGTCCTGACTTCACCTTCTCCTTCTCCTTCTTCTACTTCTTCTGCGACACCCCCCTGACTTCACCTGCTCCTTCTCCTTCTTCTGCTTCTTCTGATTCACCCTCCTAAATTCACCTTCTCCTTCTCCATTTTCTGCTTCTTCTGATTCACCCTCCTGACTTCACCTTCTCCTTCTCCTTCTTCTGCTTCTTCTGATTCACCCTCCAGACTTCACCTTCTCCTTCTCCTTCTTCTGCTTCTTCTGATTCACCCTCCAGACTTCACCTTCTCCTTCTCCTTCTTCTGCTTCTTCTGCTTCACCCTCCAGACTTCACCTTCTCCTTCTCCTTCTTCTGCTTCTTCTGCTTCACCCTCCTGACTTCACCTTCTCCTTCTCCTTCTTCTACTTCTTCTGATTCACCCTCCTGACTTCACCTTCTCCTTCTCCTTCTTCTACTTCTTCTGCTTCACCCTCCAGACTTCACCTTCTCCTTCTCCTTCTTCTACTTCTTCTGATTCACCCTCCAGACTTCACCTTCTCCTTCTCCTTCTTCTACTTCTTCTGATTCACCCTCCAGACTTCACCTTCTCATTCTCCTTCTTCTACTTCTTCTGATTCATCCTCCAGACTTCACCTTCTCCTTCTCCATCTTCTGCTTCTTCTGATTCACACTCCAGACTTCACCTTCTCCTTCTCCTTATTCTGCTTCTTCTGATTCACCCTCCAGACTTCACCTTCTCCTTCTCCTTCTTCTGCTTCTTCTGATTCACCCTCCAGACTTCACCTTCTCCTTCTCCTTCTTCTGCTTCTTCTGATTCACCCTCCAGACTTCACCTTCTCCTTCTCCTTCTTCTACTTCTTCTGATTCACCCTCCAGACTTCATCTTCTCCTTCTCCTTCTTCTGCTTCTTCTGATTCACCCTCCAGACTTCACCTTCTCCTTCTCCTTCGTCTACTTCTTCTGATTCACCCTCCAGACTACACCTTCTCCTTCTCCTTCTTCTACTTCTTCTGATTCACCCTCCAGACTTCACCTTCTCCTTCTCCTTCTTCTGTTTCTTCTGATTCTCCCTCCAGACTTCACCTTCTCCTTCTCCTTCTTCTACTTCTTCTGATTCACCCTCCAGACTTCACCTTCTCCTTCTCCTTCGTCTACTTCTTCTGATTCACCCTCCAGACTACACCTTCTCCTTCTCCTTCTTCTACTTCTTCTGATTCACCCTCCAGACTTCACCTTCTCCTTCTCCTTCTTCTGTTTCTTCTGATTCACCCTCCAGACTTCACCTTCTCCTTCTCCTTCTTCTGCTTCTTCTGATTCACCCTCCAGACTTCACCTTCTCCTTCTCCTTCTTCTGCTTCTTCTGATTCACCCTCCAGACTTCACCTTCTCCTTCTCCTTCTTCTACTTCTTCTGATTCACCCTCCAGACTTCACCTTCTCCTTCTCCTTCTTCTGCTTCTTCTGATTTACCCTCCAGACTTCACCTTCTCCTTCTCCTTCGTCTACTTCTTCTGAATCACCCTCCAGACTACACCTTCTCCTTCTCCTTCTTCTACTTCTTCTGATACACCCTCCAGACTTCACCTTCTCCTTCTCCTTCTTCTGTTTCTTCTGATTCACCCTCCAGACTTCACCTTCTCCTTCTCCTTCTTCTACTTCTTCTGATTCAGCCTCCAGACTTCACCTTCTCCTTCTCCTTCTTCTACTTCTTCTGATTCACCCTCCAGACTTCATCTTCTCCTTCTCCTTCTTCTCCTTCTTCTGATTCACCCTCCAGACTTCACCTTCTCCTTCTCCTTCTTCTGCTTCTTCTGATTCACCCTCCAGACTTCACCTTCTCCTTCTCCTTCTTCTACTTCTTCTGATTCACCCTCCAGACTTCACCTTCTCCTTCTCCTTCTTCTTCTTCTTCTGATTCACCCTCCAGTCTTCACCTTCTCCTTCTCCTTCTTCTGTTTCTTCTGCTTCACCCTCCAGACTTCACCTTCTCCTTCTCTTTCTTCTGCTTCTTCTGATTCACCCTCCAGACTTCACCTTCTCCTTCTCCTTCTTCTGATTCTTCTGATTCACCCTCCAGACTTCACCTTCTCCCTCTCCTTCTTCTGCTTCTTCTGATTCACCCTCCAGACCTCACCTTCTCCTTCTCCTTCTTCTACTTCTTCTGATTCACCCTCCTGACTTCACCTTCTCCTTCTCCTTCAGCTACTTCTTCTGCTTCACCCTCCAGACTTCACCTTCTCCTTCTCCTTCTTCTACTTCTTCTGATTCACCCTCCAGACTTCACCTTCTCCTTCTCCTTCTTATACTTCTTCTGATTCACCCTCCAGACTTCACCTTCTCCTTCTCCTTCTTCTACTTCTTCTGATTCACCCTCCAGACTTCACCTTCTCCTTCTCCTTCTTCTGCTTCTTCTGATTCACCCTCCAGACTTCACCTTCTCCTTCTCCTTATTCTGCTTCTTCTGATTCACCCTCCAGACTTCACCTTCTCCTTCTCCTTCTTCTGCTTCTTCTGATTCACCCTCCAGACTTCACCTTCTCCTTCTCCTTCTTCTGCTTCTTCTGATTCACCCTCCAGACTTCACCTTCTCCTTCTCCTTCTTCTACTTCTTCTGATTCAC
The DNA here is from genome assembly GCF_052327205.1 of Somniosus microcephalus. Classification (NCBI taxonomy): domain Eukaryota; kingdom Metazoa; phylum Chordata; class Chondrichthyes; order Squaliformes; family Somniosidae; genus Somniosus; species Somniosus microcephalus. The sequence goes on along the minus strand of NW_028225599.1, from coordinate 248,778 downwards.
CCTCCAGACTTCACCTTCTCCTTCTCCTTCCTCTGCTTCTTCTGATTCACCCTCCAGACTTCACCTTCTCCTTCTCCTTCGTCTACTTCTTCTGATTCACCCTCCAGACTACACCTTCTCCTTCTCCTTCTTCTACTTCTTCTGATTCACCCTCCAGACTTCACCTTCTCCTTCTCCTTCTTCTGTTTCTTCTGATTCACCCTCCAGACTTCATCTTCTCCTTCTCCTTCTTCTACTTCTTCTGATTCACCCTCCAGACTTCACCTTCTCCTTCTCCTTCTTCTACTTCTTCTGATTCACCCTCCAGACTTCATCTTCTCCTTCTCCTTCTTCTGCTTCTTCTGATTCACCCTCCAGACTTCACCTTCTCCTTCTCCTTCTTCTGCTTCTTCTGATTCACCCTCCAGACTTCAACTTCTCCTTCTCCTTCTTCCACTTCTTCTGATTCACCCTCCAGACTTCACCTTCTCCTTCTCCTTCTTCTACTTCTTCTGATTCACCCTCCAGTCTTCACCATCTCCTTCTCCTTTTTTTGTTTCTTCTGCTTCACCCTCCAGACTTCACCTTCTCCTTCTCTTTCTTCTGCTTCTTCTGATTCACCCTCCAGACTTCACCTTCTCCTTCTCCTTCTTCTGATTCTTCTGATTCACCCTCCAGACTTCACCTTCTCCTTCTCCTTCTTCTGCTTCTTCTGATTCACCCTCCTGACTTCACCTTCTCCTTCTCCTTCTTCTACTTCTTCTGATTCACCCTCCTGACTTCACCTTCTCCTTCTCCTTCTTCCATTTCTTCTGCTTCACCCTCCAGACTTCACCTTCTCCTTCTCCTTCTTCTACTTCTTCTGATTCACCCTCCAGACTTCACCTTCTCCTTCTCCTTCTTCTACTTCTTCTGATTCACCCTCCAGACTTCATCTTCTCCTTCTCCTTCTTCTGCTTCTTCTGATTCACCCTCCAGACTTCACCTTCTCCTTCTCCTTCTTCTGCTTCTTCTGATTCACCCTCCAGACTTCAACTTCTCCTTCTCCTTCTTCCACTTCTTCTGATTCACCCTCCAGACTTCACCTTCTCCTTCTCCTTCTTCTACGTCTTCTGATTCACCCTCCAGTCTTCACCTTCTCCTTCTCCTTTTTTTGTTTCTTCTGCTTCACCCTCCAGACTTCACCTTCTCCTTCTCTTTCTTCTGCTTCTTCTGATTCACCCTCCAGACTTCACCTTCTCCTTCTCCTTCATCTGATTCTTCTGATTCACCCTCCAGACTTCACCTTCTCCTTCTCCTTCTTCTGCTTCTTCTGATTCACCCTCCTGACTTCACCTTCTCCTTCTCCTTCTTCTACTTCTTCTGATTCACCCTCCTGACTTCACCTTCTCCTTCTCCTTCTTCTACTTCTTCTGCTTCACCCTCCAGACTTCACCTTCTCCTTCTCCTTCTTCTACTTCTTCTGATTCACCCTCCAGACTTCACCTTCTCCTTCTCCTTCTTCTGCTTCTTCTGATTCACCCTCCAGACTTCACCTTCTCATTCTCCTTCTTCTGCTTCTTCTGCTGCGCCCTCCAGACTTCACCTTCTCCTTCTCCTTCTTCTGCTTCTTCTGCTTCACACTCCAGACTTCACCTTCTCCTTCTCCTTCTTCTGCTTCTTCTGCTGCGCCCTCCAGGCTTCACCTTCTCCTTCTCCTTCTTCTGCTTCTTCTGCTTCACCGTCCTGACTTCACCTTCTCCTTCTCCTTCTTCTACTTCTTCTGATTCAGCCTCCAGACTTCACCTTCTCCTTCTCCTTCTTCTACTTCTTCTGATTCACCCTCCAGACTTCATCTTCTCCTTCTCCTTCTTCTCCTTCTTCTGATTCACCCTCCAGACTTCACCTTCTCCTTCTCCTTCTTCTGCTTCTTCTGATTCACCCTCCAGACTTCACCTTCTCCTTCTCCTTTTTCTACTTCTTCTGATTCACCCTCCAGACTTCACCTTCTCCTTCTCCTTCTTCTACTTCTTCTGATTCACCCTCCAGTCTTCACCTTCTCCTTCTCCTTCTTCTGTTTCTTCTGCTTCACCCTCCAGACTTCACCTTCTCCTTCTCTTTCTTCTGCTTCTTCTGATTCACCCTCCAGACTTCACCTTCTCCTTCTCCTTCTTCTGATTCTTCTGATTCACCCTCCAGACTTCACCTTCTCCCTCTCCTTCTTCTGCTTCTTCTGATTCACCCTCCAGACCTCACCTTCTCCTTCTCCTTCTTCTACTTCTTCTGATTCACCCTCCTGACTTCACCTTCTCCTTCTCCTTCAGCTACTTCTTCTGCTTCACCCTCCAGACTTCACCTTCTCCTTCTCCTTCTTCTACTTCTTCTGATTCACCCTCCAGACTTCACCTTCTCCTTCTCCTTCTTATACTTCTTCTGATTCACCCTCCAGACTTCACCTTCTCCTTCTCCTTCTTCTACTTCTTCTGATTCACCCTCCAGACTTCACCTTCTCCTTCTCCTTCTTCTGCTTCTTCTGATTCACCCTCCAGACTTCACCTTCTCCTTCTCCTTATTCTGCTTCTTCTGATTCACCCTCCAGACTTCACCTTCTCCTTCTCCTTCTTCTGCTTCTTCTGATTCACCCTCCAGACTTCACCTTCTTCTTCTCCTTCTTCTACTTCTTCTGATTCACCCTCCAGACTTCACCTTCTCCTTCTCCTTCTTCTGCTTCTTCTGATTCACCCTCCAGACTTCACCTTCTCCTTCTCCTTATTCTGCTTCTTCTGATTCACCCTCCAGACTTCACCTTCTCCTTCTCCTTCTTCTGCTTCTTCTGATTCACCCTCCAGACTTAATCTTCTCCTTCTCCTTCTTCTACTTCTTCTGATTCACCCTCCAGACTTCACCTTCTCCTTCTCCTTCTTCTACTTCTTCTGATTCACCCTCCAGACTTCATCTTCTCCTTCTCCTTCTTCTGCTTCTTCTGATTCACCCTCCAGACTTCACCTTCTCCTTCTCCTTCTTCTGCTTCTTCTGATTCACCCTCCAGACTTCAACTTCTCCTTCTCCTTCTTCCACTTCTTCTGATTCACCCTCCAGACTTCACCTTCTCCTTCTCCTTCTTCTACTTCTTCTGATTCACCCTCCAGTCTTCACCTTCTCCTTCTCCTTTTTTTGTTTCTTCTGCTTCACCCTCCAGACTTCACCTTCTCCTTCTCTTTCTTCTGCTTCTTCTGATTCACCCTCCAGACTTCATCTTCTCCTTCTCCTTCTTCTGATTCTTCTGATTCACCCTCCAGACTTCACCTTCTCCTTCTCCTTCTTCTGCTTCTTCTGATTCACCCTCCTGACTTCACCTTCTCCTTCTCCTTCTTCTACTTCTTCTGATTCACCCTCCTGACTTCACCTTCTCCTTCTCCTTCTTCTATTTCTTCTGCTTCACCCTCCAGACTTCACCTTCTCCTTCTCCTTCTTATACTTCTTCTGATTCACCCTCCAGACTTCACCTTCTCCTTCTCCTTCTTCTACTTCTTCTGATTCACCCTCCAGACTTCACCTTCTCCTTCTCCTTCTTCTGCTTCTTCTGATTCACCCTCCAGACTTCACCTTCTCCTTCTCCTTATTCTGCTTCTTCTGATTCACCCTCCAGACTTCACCTTCTCCTTCTCCTTCTTCTGCTTCTTCTGATTCACCCTCCAGACTTCACCTTCTCCTTCTCCTTCTTCTGCTTCTTCTGATTCACCCTCCAGACTTCACCTTCTCCTTCTCCTTCTTCTACTTCTTCTGATTCACCCTCCAGACTTCACCTTCTCCTTCTCCTTCCTCTGCTTCTTCTGATTCACCCTCCAGACTTCACCTTCTCCTTCTCCTTCGTCTACTTCTTCTGATTCACCCTCCAGACTACACCTTCTCCTTCTCCTTCTTCTACTTCTTCTGATTCACCCTCCAGACTTCACCTTCTCCTTCTCCTTCTTCTGTTTCTTCTGATTCACCCTCCAGACTTCATCTTCTCCTTCTCCTTCTTCTACTTCTTCTGATTCACCCTCCAGACTTCACCTTCTCCTTCTCCTTCTTCTACTTCTTCTGATTCACCCTCCAGACTTCATCTTCTCCTTCTCCTTCTTCTGCTTCTTCTGATTCACCCTCCAGACTTCACCTTCTCCTTCTCCTTCTTCTGCTTCTTCTGATTCACCCTCCAGACTTCAACTTCTCCTTCTCCTTCTTCCACTTCTTCTGATTCACCCTCCAGACTTCACCTTCTCCTTCTCCTTCTTCTACTTCTTCTGATTCACCCTCCAGTCTTCACCTTCTCCTTCTCCTTTTTTTGTTTCTTCTGCTTCACCCTCCAGACTTCACCTTCTCCTTCTCTTTCTTCTGCTTCTTCTGATTCACCCTCCAGACTTCATCTTCTCCTTCTCCTTCTTCTGATTCTTCTGATTCACCCTCCAGACTTCACCTTCTCCTTCTCCTTCTTCTGCTTCTTCTGATTCACCCTCCAGACTTCACCTTCTCATTCTCCTTCTTCTGCTTCTTCTGCTGCGCCCTCCAGACTTCACCTTCTCCTTCTCCTTCTTCTGCTTCACACTCCAGACTTCACCTTCTCCATCTCCTTCTTCTGCTTCTTCTGCTGCGCCCTCCAGGCTTCACCTTCTCCTTCTCCTTCTTCTGCTTCTTCTGCTTCACCGTCCTGACTTCACCTTCTCCTTCTCCTTCTTCTACTTCTTCTGCGACACCCCCCTGACTTCACCTGCTCCTTCTCCTTCTTCTGCTTCTTCTGATTCACCCTCCTAAATTCACCTTCTCCTTCTCCATTTTCTGCTTCTTCTGATTCACCCTCCTGACTTCACCTTCTCCTTCTCCTTCTTCTGCTTCTTCTGATTCACCCTCCAGACTTCACCTTCTCCTTCTCCTTCTTCTGCTTCTTCTGATTCACCCTCCAGACTTCACCTTCTCCTTCTCCTTCTTCTGCTTCTTCTGCTTCACCCTCCAGACTTCACCTTCTCCTTCTCCTTCTTCTGCTTCTTCTGCTTCACCCTCCTGACTTCACCTTCTCCTTCTCCTTCTTCTACTTCTTCTGATTCACCCTCCTGACTTCACCTTCTCCTTCTCCTTCTTCTACTTCTTCTGCTTCACCCTCCAGACTTCACCTTCTCCTTCTCCTTCTTCTACTTCTTCTGATTCACCCTCCAGACTTCACCTTCTCCTTCTCCTTCTTCTACTTCTTCTGATTCACCCTCCAGACTTCACCTTCTCATTCTCCTTCTTCTACTTCTTCTGATTCATCCTCCAGACTTCACCTTCTCCTTCTCCATCTTCTGCTTCTTCTGATTCACCCTCCAGACTTCACCTTCTCCTTCTCCTTATTCTGCTTCTTCTGATTCACCCTCCAGACTTCACCTTCTCCTTCTCCTTCTTCTGCTTCTTCTGATTCACCCTCCAGACTTCACCTTCTCCTTCTCCTTCTTCTGCTTCTTCTGATTCACTCTCCAGACTTCACCTTCTCCTTCTCCTTCTTCTACTTCTTCTGATTCACCCTCCAGACTTCATCTTCTCCTTCTCGTTCTTCTGCTTCTTCTGATTCACCCTCCAGACTTCACCTTCTCCTTCTCCTTCGTCTACTTCTTCTGATTCACCCTCCAGACTACACCTTCTCCTTCTCCTTCTTCTACTTCTTCTGATTCACCCTCCAGACTTCACCTTCTCCTTCTCCTTCTTCTGTTTCTTCTGATTCTCCCTCCAGACTTCACCTTCTCCTTCTCCTTCTTCTACTTCTTCTGATTCACCCTCCAGACTTCACCTTCTCCTTCTCCTTCGTCTACTTCTTCTGATTCACCCTCCAGACTACACCTTCTCCTTCTCCTTCTTCTACTTCTTCTGATTCACCCTCCAGACTTCACCTTCTCCTTCTCCTTCTTCTGTTTCTTCTGATTCACCCTCCAGACTTCACCTTCTCCTTCTCCTTCTTCTGCTTCTTCTGATTCACCCTCCAGACTTCACCTTCTCCTTCTCCTTCTTCTGCTTCTTCTGATTCACCCTCCAGACTTCACCTTCTCCTTCTCCTTCTTCTACTTCTTCTGATTCACCCTCCAGACTTCACCTTCTCCTTCTCCTTCTTCTGCTTCTTCTGATTTACCCTCCAGACTTCACCTTCTCCTTCTCCTTCGTCTACTTCTTCTGAATCACCCTCCAGACTACACCTTCTCCTTCTCCTTCTTCTACTTCTTCTGATACACCCTCCAGACTTCACCTTCTCCTTCTCCTTCTTCTGTTTCTTCTGATTCACCCTCCAGACTTCACCTTCTCCTTCTCCTTCTTCTACTTCTTCTGATTCAGCCTCCAGACTTCACCTTCTCCTTCTCCTTCTTCTACTTCTTCTGATTCACCCTCCAGACTTCATCTTCTCCTTCTCCTTCTTCTCCTTCTTCTGATTCACCCTCCAGACTTCACCTTCTCCTTCTCCTTCTTCTGCTTCTTCTGATTCACCCTCCAGACTTCACCTTCTCCTTCTCCTTCTTCTACTTCTTCTGATTCACCCTCCAGACTTCACCTTCTCCTTCTCCTTCTTCTTCTTCTTCTGATTCACCCTCCAGTCTTCACCTTCTCCTTCTCCTTCTTCTGTTTCTTCTGCTTCACCCTCCAGACTTCACCTTCTCCTTCTCTTTCTTCTGCTTCTTCTGATTCACCCTCCAGACTTCACCTTCTCCTTCTCCTTCTTCTGATTCTTCTGATTCACCCTCCAGACTTCACCTTCTCCTTCTCCTTCTTCTACTTCTTCTGATTCACCCTCCAGACTTCACCTTCTCCTTCTCCTTCTTATACTTCTTCTGATTCACCCTCCAGACTTCACCTTCTCCTTCTCCTTCTTCTACTTCTTCTGATTCACCCTCCAGACTTCACCTTCTCCTTCTCCTTCTTCTGCTTCTTCTGATTCACCCTCCAGACTTCACCTTCTCCTTCTCCTTATTCTGCTTCTTCTGATTCACCCTCCAGACTTCACCTTCTCCTTCTCCTTCTTCTGCTTCTTCTGATTCACCCTCCAGACTTCACCTTCTCCTTCTCCTTCTTCTGCTTCTTCTGATTCACCCTCCAGACTTCACCTTCTCCTTCTCCTTCTTCTACTTCTTCTGATTCACCCTCCAGACTTCACCTTCTCCTTCTCCTTCCTCTGCTTCTTCTGATTCACCCTCCAGACTTCACCTTCTCCTTCTCCTTCGTCTACTTCTTCTGATTCACCCTCCAGACTACACCTTCTCCTTCTCCTTCTTCTACTTCTTCTGATTCACCCTCCAGACTTCACCTTCTCCTTCTCCTTCTTCTGTTTCTTCTGATTCACCCTCCAGACTTCATCTTCTCCTTCTCCTTCTTCTACTTCTTCTGATTCACCCTCCAGACTTCACCTTCTCCTTCTCCTTCTTCTACTTCTTCTGATTCACCCTCCAGACTTCATCTTCTCCTTCTCCTTCTTCTGCTTCTTCTGATTCACCCTCCAGACTTCACCTTCTCCTTCTCCTTCTTCTGCTTCTTCTGATTCACCCTCCAGACTTCAACTTCTCCTTCTCCTTCTTCCACTTCTTCTGATTCACTCTCCAGACTTCACCTTCTCCTTCTCCTTCTTCTACTTCTTCTGATTCACCCTCCAGTCTTCACCTTCTCCTTCTCCTTTTTTTGTTTCTTCTGCTTCACCCTCCAGACTTCACCTTCTCCTTCTCTTTCTTCTGCTTCTTCTGATTCACCCTCCAGACTTCACCTTCTCCTTCTCCTTCTTCTGATTCTTCTGATTCACCCTCCAGACTTCACCTTCTCCTTCTCCTTCTTCTGCTTCTTCTGATTCACCCTCCTGACTTCACCTTCTCCTTCTCCTTCTTCTACTTCTTCTGATTCACCCTCCTGACTTCACCTTCTCCTTCTCCTTCTTCCATTTCTTCTGCTTCACCCTCCAGACTTCACCTTCTCCTTCTCCTTCTTCTACTTCTTCTGATTCACCCTCCAGACTTCACCTTCTCCTTCTCCTTCTTCTACTTCTTCTGATTCACCCTCCAGACTTCATCTTCTCCTTCTCCTTCTTCTGCTTCTTCTGATTCACCCTCCAGACTTCACCTTCTCCTTCTCCTTCTTCTGCTTCTTCTGATTCACCCTCCAGACTTCAACTTCTCCTTCTCCTTCTTCCACTTCTTCTGATTCACCCTCCAGACTTCACCTTCTCCTTCTCCTTCTTCTACGTCTTCTGATTCACCCTCCAGTCTTCACCTTCTCCTTCTCCTTTTTTTGTTTCTTCTGCTTCACCCTCCAGACTTCACCTTCTCCTTCTCTTTCTTCTGCTTCTTCTGATTCACCCTCCAGACTTCACCTTCTCCTTCTCCTTCATCTGATTCTTCTGATTCACCCTCCAGACTTCACCTTCTCCTTCTCCTTCTTCTGCTTCTTCTGATTCACCCTCCTGACTTCACCTTCTCCTTCTCCTTCTTCTACTTCTTCTGATTCACCCTCCTGACTTCACCTTCTCCTTCTCCTTCTTCTACTTCTTCTGCTTCACCCTCCAGACTTCACCTTCTCCTTCTCCTTCTTCTACTTCTTCTGATTCACCCTCCAGACTTCACCTTCTCCTTCTCCTTCTTCTGCTTCTTCTGATTCACCCTCCAGACTTCACCTTCTCATTCTCCTTCTTCTGCTTCTTCTGCTGCGCCCTCCAGACTTCACCTTCTCCTTCTCCTTCTTCTGCTTCTTCTGCTTCACACTCCAGACTTCACCTTCTCCTTCTCCTTCTTCTGCTTCTTCTGCTGCGCCCTCCAGGCTTCACCTTCTCCTTCTCCTTGTTCTGCTTCTTCTGCTTCACCGTCCTGACTTCACCTTCTCCTTCTCCTTCTTCTACTTCTTCTGATTCAGCCTCCAGACTTCACCTTCTCCTTCTCCTTCTTCTACTTCTTCTGATTCACCCTCCAGACTTCATCTTCTCCTTCTCCTTCTTCTCCTTCTTCTGATTCACCCTCCAGACTTCACCTTCTCCTTCTCCTTCTTCTGCTTCTTCTGATTCACCCTCCAGACTTCACCTTCTCCTTCTCCTTTTTCTACTTCTTCTGATTCACCCTCCAGACTTCACCTTCTCCTTCTCCTTCTTCTACTTCTTCTGATTCACCCTCCAGTCTTCACCTTCTCCTTCTCCTTCTTCTGTTTCTTCTGCTTCACCCTCCAGACTTCACCTTCTCCTTCTCTTTCTTCTGCTTCTTCTGATTCACCCTCCAGACTTCACCTTCTCCTTCTCCTTCTTCTGATTCTTCTGATTCACCCTCCAGACTTCACCTTCTCCCTCTCCTTCTTCTGCTTCTTCTGATTCACCCTCCAGACCTCACCTTCTCCTTCTCCTTCTTCTACTTCTTCTGATTCACCCTCCTGACTTCACCTTCTCCTTCTCCTTCAGCTACTTCTTCTGCTTCACCCTCCAGACTTCACCTTCTCCTTCTCCTTCTTCTACTTCTTCTGATTCACCCTCCAGACTTCACCTTCTCCTTCTCCTTCTTATACTTCTTCTGATTCACCCTCCAGACTTCACCTTCTCCTTCTCCTTCTTCTACTTCTTCTGATTCACCCTCCAGACTTCACCTTCTCCTTCTCCTTCTTCTGCTTCTTCTGATTCACCCTCCAGACTTCACCTTCTCCTTCTCCTTATTCTGCTTCTTCTGATTCACCCTCCAGACTTCACCTTCTCCTTCTCCTTCTTCTGCTTCTTCTGATTCACCCTCCAGACTTCACCTTCTCCTTCTCCTTCTTCTACTTCTTCTGATTCACCCTCCAGACTTCACCTTCTCCTTCTCCTTCTTCTGCTTCTTCTGATTCACCCTCCAGACTTCACCTTCTCCTTCTCCTTATTCTGCTTCTTCTGATTCACCCTCCAGACTTCACCTTCTCCTTCTCCTTCTTCTGCTTCTTCTGATTCACCCTCCAGACTTAATCTTCTCCTTCTCCTTCTTCTACTTCTTCTGATTCACCCTCCAGACTTCACCTTCTCCTTCTCCTTCTTCTACTTCTTCTGATTCACCCTCCAGACTTCATCTTCTCCTTCTCCTTCTTCTGCTTCTTCTGATTCACCCTCCAGACTTCACCTTCTCCTTCTCCTTCTTCTGCTTCTTCTGATTCACCCTCCAGACTTCAACTTCTCCTTCTCCTTCTTCCACTTCTTCTGATTCACCCTCCAGACTTCACCTTCTCCTTCTCCTTCTTCTACTTCTTCTGATTCACCCTCCAGTCTTCACCTTCTCCTTCTCCTTTTTTTGTTTCTTCTGCTTCACCCTCCAGACTTCACCTTCTCCTTCTCTTTCTTCTGCTTCTTCTGATTCACCCTCCAGACTTCATCTTCTCCTTCTCCTTCTTCTGATTCTTCTGATTCACCCTCCAGACTTCACCTTCTCCTTCTCCTTCTTCTGCTTCTTCTGATTCACCCTCCTGACTTCACCTTCTCCTTCTCCTTCTTCTACTTCTTCTGATTCACCCTCCTGACTTCACCTTCTCCTTCTCCTTCTTCTATTTCTTCTGCTTCACCCTCCAGACTTCACCTTCTCCTTCTCCTTCTTATACTTCTTCTGATTCACCCTCCAGACTTCACCTTCTCCTTCTCCTTCTTCTACTTCTTCTGATTCACCCTCCAGACTTCACCTTCTCCTTCTCCTTCTTCTGCTTCTTCTGATTCACCCTCCAGACTTCACCTTCTCCTTCTCCTTATTCTGCTTCTTCTGATTCACCCTCCAGACTTCACCTTCTCCTTCTCCTTCTTCTGCTTCTTCTGATTCACCCTCCAGACTTCACCTTCTCCTTCTCCTTCTTCTGCTTCTTCTGATTCACCCTCCAGACTTCACCTTCTCCTTCTCCTTCTTCTACTTCTTCTGATTCACCCTCCAGACTTCACCTTCTCCTTCTCCTTCCTCTGCTTCTTCTGATTCACCCTCCAGACTTCACCTTCTCCTTCTCCTTCGTCTACTTCTTCTGATTCACCCTCCAGACTACACCTTCTCCTTCTCCTTCTTCTACTTCTTCTGATTCACCCTCCAGACTTCACCTTCTCCTTCTCCTTCTTCTGTTTCTTCTGATTCACCCTCCAGACTTCATCTTCTCCTTCTCCTTCTTCTACTTCTTCTGATTCACCCTCCAGACTTCACCTTCTCCTTCTCCTTCTTCTACTTCTTCTGATTCACCCTCCAGACTTCATCTTCTCCTTCTCCTTCTTCTGCTTCTTCTGATTCACCCTCCAGACTTCACCTTCTCCTTCTCCTTCTTCTGCTTCTTCTGATTCACCCTCCAGACTTCAACTTCTCCTTCTCCTTCTTCCACTTCTTCTGATTCACCCTCCAGACTTCACCTTCTCCTTCTCCTTCTTCTACTTCTTCTGATTCACCCTCCAGTCTTCACCTTCTCCTTCTCCTTTTTTTGTTTCTTCTGCTTCACCCTCCAGACTTCACCTTCTCCTTCTCTTTCTTCTGCTTCTTCTGATTCACCCTCCAGACTTCATCTTCTCCTTCTCCTTCTTCTGATTCTTCTGATTCACCCTCCAGACTTCACCTTCTCCTTCTCCTTCTTCTGCTTCTTCTGATTCACCCTCCTGACTTCACCTTCTCCTTCTCCTTCTTCTACTTCTTCTGATTCACCCTCCTGACTTCACCTTCTCCTTCTCCTTCTTCTATTTCTTCTGCTTCACCCTCCAGACTTCACCTTCTCCTTCTCCTTCTTCTACTTCTTCTGATTCACCCTCCAGACTTCACCTTCTCCTTCTCCTTCTTCTACTTCTTCTGATTCACCCTCCAGACTTCATCTTCTCCTTCTCCTTCTTCTGCTTCTTCTGATTCACCCTCCAGACTTCACCTTCTCCTTCTCCTTCTTCTGCTTCTTCTGATTCACCCTCCAGACTTCAACTTCTCCTTTTCCTTCTTCCACTTCTTCTGATTCACCCTCCAGACTTCACCTTCTCCTTCTCCTTCTTCTACGTCTTCTGATTCACCCTCCAGTCTTCACCTTCTCCTTCTCCTTTTTTTGTTTCTTCTGCTTCACCCTCCAGACTTCACCTTCTCCTTCTCTTTCTTCTGCTTCTTCTGATTCACCCTCCAGACTTCACCTTCTCCTTCTCCTTCTTCTGATTCTTCTGATTCACCCTCCAGACTTCACCTTCTCCTTCTCCTTCTTCTGCTTCTTCTGATTCACCCTCCTGACTTCACCTTCTCCTTCTCCTTCTTCTACTTCTTCTGATTCACCCTCCTGACTTCACCTTCTCCTTCTCCTTCTTCTACTTCTTCTGCTTCACCCTCCAGACTTCACCTTCTCCTTCTCCTTCTTCTACTTCTTCTGATTCACCCTCCAGACTTCACCTTCTCCTTCTCCTTCTTCTGCTTCTTCTGATTCACCCTCCAGACTTCACCTTCTCATTCTCCTTCTTCTGCTTCTTCTGCTGCGCCCTCCAGACTTCACCTTCTCCTTCTCCTTCTTCTGCTTCTTCTGCTTCACACTCCAGACTTCACCTTCTCCTTCTCCTTCTTCTGCTTCTTCTGCTGCGCCCTCCAGGCTTCACCTTCTCCTTCTCCTTCTTCTGCTTCTTCTGCTTCACCGTCCTGACTTCACCTTCTCCTTCTTCTACTTCTTCTGCTACACCCCCCTGACTTCACCTGCTCCTTCTCCTTCTTCTGCTTCTTCTGATTCACCCTCCTAAATTCACCTTCTCCTTCTCCTTCTTCTGCTTCTTCTGATTCACCCTCCTGACTTCACCTTCTCCTTCTCCTTCTTCTGCTTCTTCTGATTCACCCTCCAGACTTCACCTTCTCCTTCTCCTTCTTCTGCTTCTTCTGATTCACCCTCCAGACTTCACCTTCTCCTTCTCCTTCTTCTGCTTCTTCTGATTCACCCTCCAGACCTCACCTTCTCCTTCTCCTTCTTCCAGTTCTTCTGATTCACCCTCCAGACTTCATCTTCTCCTTCTCCTTCTTCTGCTTCTTCTGATTCACCCTCCAGACTTCACCTTCTCCTTCTCCTTCTTCTACTTCTTCTGATTCAGCCTCCAGACTTCACCTTCTCCTTCTCCTTCTTCTACTTCTTCTGATTCACCCTCCAGACTTCATCTTCTCCTTCTCCTTCTTCTCCTTCTTCTGATTCACCCTCCAGACTTCACCTTCTCCTTCTCCTTCTTCTGCTTCTTCTGATTCACCCTCCAGACTTCACCTTCTCCTTCTCCTTCTTCTACTTCTTCTGATTCACCCTCCAGACTTCACCTTCTCCTTCTCCTTCTTCTACTTCTTCTGATTCACCCTCCAGTCTTCACCTTCTCCTTCTCCTTCTTCTGTTTCTTCTGCTTCACCCTCCAGACTTCACCTTTTCCTTCTCTTTCTTCTGCTTCTTCTGATTCACCCTCCAGGCTTCACCTTCTCCTTCTCCTTCTTCTGATTCTTCTGATTCACCCTCCAGACTTCACCTTCTCCTTCTCCTTCTTCTGCTTCTTCTGATTCACCCTCCAGAACTCACCTTCTCCTTCTCCTTCTTCTACTTCTTCTGATTCACCCTCCTGCATTCACCTTCTCCTTCTCCTTCATCTACTTCTTCTGCTTCACCCTCCAGACTTCACCTTCTCCTTCTCCTTCTTCTACTTCTTCTGATTCACCCTCCAGACTTCACCTTCTCCTTCTCCTTCTTATACTTCTTCTGATTCACCCTCCAGACTTCACCTTCTCCTTCTCCTTCTTCTACTTCTTCTGATTCACCCTCCAGACTTCACCTTCTCCTTCTCCTTCTTCTGCTTCTTCTGATTCACCCTCCAGACTTCACCTTCTCCTTCTCCTTATTCTGCTTCTTCTGATTCACCCTCCAGACTTCACCTTCTCCTTCTCCTTCTTCTGCTTCTTCTGATTCACCCTCCGGACTTCACCTTCTCCTTCTCCTTCTTCTGCTTCTTCTGATTCACCCTCCAGACTTCACCTTCTCCTTCTCCTTCTTCTACTTCTTCTGATTCACCCTCCAGACTTCACCTTCTCCTTCTCCTTCTTCTGCTTCTTCTGATTCACCCTCCAGACTTCACCTTCTCCTTCTCCTTCGTCTACTTCTTCTGATTCACCCTCCAGACTACACCTTCTCCTTCTCCTTCTTCTACTTCTTCTGATTCACCCTCCAGACTTCACCTTCTCCTTCTCCTTCTTCTGTTTCTTCTGATTCACCCTCCAGACTTCATCTTCTCCTTCTCCTTCTTCTACTTCTTCTGATTCACCCTCCAGACTTCACCTTCTCCTTCTCCTTCTTCTACTTCTTCTGATTCACCCTCCAGACTTCATCTTCTCCTTCTCCTTCTTCTGCTTCTTCTGATTCACCATCCAGACTTCACCTTCTCCTTCTCCTTCTTCTGCTTCTTCTGATTCACCCTCCAGACTTCAACTTCTCCTTCTCCTTCTTCCACTTCTTCTGATTCACCCTCCAGACTTCACCTTCTCCTTCTCCTTCTTCTACTTCTTCTGATTCACCCTCCAGACTTCACCTTCTCCTTCTCCTTCTTCTACTTCTTCTGATTCACCCTCCAGTCTTCACATTCTCCTTCTCCTTCTTCTGTTTCTTCTGCTTCAGCCTCCAGACTTCACCTTCTCCTTCTCTTTCTTCTGATTCTTCTGATTCACCCTCCAGACTTCACCTTCTCCTTCTCCTTCTTCTGATTCTTCTGATTCACCCTCCAGACTTCACCTTCCCCTTCTCCTTCTTCTGCTTCTTCTGATTCACCCTCCTGGCTTCACCTTCTCCTTCTCCTTCTTCTACTTCTTCTGATTCACCCTCCTGACTTCACCTTCTCCTTCTCCTTCTTCTCCTTCTTCTGCTTCACCCTCCAGACTTCACCTTCTCCTTCTCCTTCTTCTACCTCTTCTGATTCACCCTCCAGACTTCACCTTCTCCTTCTCCTTCTTCTGCTTCTTCTGATTCACCCTCCAGACTTCACCTTCTCCTTCTCCTTATTCTGCTTCTTCTGATTCACCCTCCAGACTTCACCTTCTGCTTCTCGTTATTCTGCTTCTTCTGATTCAACCTCCAGACTTCACCTTCTCCTTCTCCTTCTTCTGCTTCTTCTGATTCACCCTCCAGACTTCACCTTCTCCTTCTCCTTCTTCTGTTTCTTCTGATTCGCCCTCCAGACTTCACCTTCTCCTTCTCCTTCTTCTGCTTCTTCTGATTCACCCTCCTGACTTCACCTTCTCCTTCTCCTTCTTCTACTTCTTCTGATTCACCCTCCTGACTTCACCTTCTCCTTCTCCTTCTTCTCCTTCTTCTGATTCACCCTCCAGACTTCACCTTCTCCTTCTCCTTCTTCTGCTTCTTCTGATTCACCCTCCAGACTTCACCTTCTCCTTCTCCTTCTTCTCCTTCTTCTGATTCACCCTCCAGACTTCACCTGCTCCTTCTCCTTCTTCTGCTTCTTCTGCTGCGCCCTCCAGACTTCACCTTCTCCTTCTCCTTCTTCTGCTTCTTCTGCTTCACACTCCAGACTTCACCTTCTCCTTCTCCTTCTTCTGCTTCTTCTGCTGCGCCCTCCAGGCTTCACCTTCTCCTTCTCCTTCTTCTGCTTCTTCTGCTTCACCGTCCTGACTTCACCTTCTCCTTCTCCTTCTTCTGCTTCTTCTGATTCACGCTCCTAAATTCACCTTCTCCTTCTCCTTCTTCTGCTTCTTCTGATTCAGCCTACTGACTTCACCTTCTCCTTCTACTTCTTCTGCTTCTTCTGATTCACCCTCCAGACTTCACCTTCTCCTTCTCCTTCTTCTGCTTCTTCTGATTCACCCTCCAGACTTCACCTTCTCCTTCTCCTTCTTCTGCTTCTTCTGCTTCACCCTCCAGACTTCACCTTCTCCTTCTCCTTCTTCTGCTTCTTCTGCTTCACCCTCCTGACTTCACCTTCTCCTTCTCCTTCTTCTACTTCTTCTGATTCACCCTCCAGACTTCACCTACTCCTTCTCCTTCTTCTGCTTCTTCTGCTTCATCCTCCAGACTTCACCTTCTCCTTCTCCTTCTTCTGCTTCGCCCTCCAGACTTCACCTTCTCCTTCTCCTTCTTCTGCTTCTTCTGCTTCACTCTCCTGACTTCACCTACTCCTTCTCCTTCTTCTACTTCTTCTGATTCACCCTCCAGACTTCACCCTCTCCTTCTCCCTCTTCTGCTTCTTCTGCTTCACCCTCCAGACTTCACCTTCTCTTTCTCCTTCTTCTGCTTCTTCTGCTGCGCCCTCCAGACTTCACCTTCTCCTTCTCCTTCTTCTGCTTCTTCTGATTCACCCTCCAGACTTCACCTTCTCCTTCTCCTTCTTCTACTTCTTCTGATCCACCCTCCTGACTTCACCTTCTCCTTCTCCTTCTTCTGCTTCTTCTGCTTCACCCTCCAGACTTCACCTTCTCCTTCTCCTTCTTCTGCTTCTTCTGCTTCACCCACCAGACTTCACCTTCTCCTTCTCCTTCTTCTGCTTCTTCTGCTTCACCCTCCTGACTTCACCTTCTCCTTCTCCTTCTTCTACCTCTTCTGATTCACCCTCCAGACTTCACCTTCTCCTTCTCCTTCTTCTGCTTCTTCTGATTCACCCTCCAGACTTCACCTTCTCCTTCTCCTTATTCTGCTTCTTCAGATTCACCCTCCAGACTTCACCTTCTCCTTCTCGTTATTCTGCTTCTTCTGATTCAACCTCCAGACTTCACCTTCTCCTTCTCCTTCTTCTGCTTCTTCTGATTCACCCTCCAGACTGCACCTTCTCCTTCTACTTCTTCTACTTCTTCTGATCCACCCTCCTGACTTCACCTTCTCCTTCTCCTTCTTCTGCTTCTTCTGATTCACCCTCCTGGCTTCACCTTCTCCTTCTCCTTCTTCTACTTCTTCTGATTCACCCTCCTGACTTCACCTTGTCCTTCTCCTTCTTCTCCTTCTTCTGCTTCACCCTGCAGACTTCACCTTCTCCTTCTCCTTCTTCTACCTCTTCTGATTCACCCTCCAGACTTCACCTTCTCCTTCTCCTTCTTCTGCTTCTTCTGATTCACCCTCCAGACTTCACCTTCTCCTTCTCCTTATTCTGCTTCTTCTGATTCACCCTCCAGACTTCACCTTCTCCTTCTCGTTATTCTGCTTCTTCTGATTCAACCTCCAGACTTCACCTTCTCCTTCTCCTTCTTCTGCTTCTTCTGATTCACCCTCCAGACTTCACCTTCTCCTTCTCCTTCTTCTGTTTCTTCTGATTCGCCCTCCAGACTTCACCTTCTCCTTCTCCTTCTTCTGCTTCTTCTGATTCACCCTCCTGACTTCACCTTCTCCTTCTCCTTCTTCTACTTCTTCTGATTCACCCTCCTGACTTCACCTTCTCCTTCTCCTTCTTCTACTTCTTCTGATTCACCCTCCAGACTTCACCTTCTCCTTCTCCTTCTTCTTCTTCTTCTGATTCACCCTCCATACTTCACCTTCTCATTCTCCTTCTTCTGCTTCTTCTGCTGCGCCCTCCAGACTTCATCTTCTCCTTCTCCTTCTTCTGCTTCTTCTGCTTCACACTCCAGACTTCACCTTCTCCTTCTCCTTCTTCTGCTTCTTCTGCTGCGCCCTCCAGGCTTCAACTTCTCCTTCTCCTTTTTCTGCTTCTTCTGCTTCACCGTCCTGACTTCACCTTCTCCTTCTCCTTCTTCTACTTCTTCTGCTACACCCCCCTGACTTCACCTGCTCCTTCTCCTTCTTCTGCTTCTTCTGATTCACCCTCCTAAATTCACCTTCTCCTTCTCCTTCTTCTGCTTCTTCTGATTCACCCTCCTGACTTCACCTTCTCCTTCTCCTTCTTCTGCTTCTTCTGATTCACCCTCCAGACTTCACCTTCTCCTTCTCCTTCTTCTGCTTCTTCTGATTCACCCTCCAGACTTCACCTTCTCCTTCTCCTTCTTCTGCTTCTTCTGCTTCACCCTCCAGACTTCACCTTCTCCTTCTCCTTCTTCTGCTTCTTCTGCTTCACCCTCCTGACTTCACCTTCTCCTTCTCCTTCTTCTACTTCTTCTGATTCACCCTCCAGACTTCACCTACTCCTTCTCCTTCTTCTGCTTCTTCTGCTTCACCCTCCAGACTTCACCTTCTCCTTCTCCTTCTTCTGCTTCTTCTGCTTCGCCCTCCAGACTTCACCTTCTCCTTCTCCTTCTTCTGCTTCTTCTGCTTCACTCTCCTGACTTCACCTTCTCCTTCTCCTTCTTCTACTTCTTCTGATTCACCCTCCAGACTTCACCCTCTCCTTCTCCTTCTTCTGCTTCTTCAGCTTCACCCTCCAGACTTCACCTTCACTTTCTCCTTCTTCTGCAGCTTCTGCTGCGCCTTCCAGACTTCACCTTCTCCTTCTCCTTCTTCTGCTTCTTCTGATTCACCCTCCAGACTTCACCTTTCTCCTTCTCCTTCTTCTACTTCTTCTGATCCACCCTCCTGACTTCACCTTCTCCTTCTCCTTCTTCTGCTTCTTCTGCTTCACCCTCCAGACTTCACCTTCTCCTTCTCCTTCTTCTGCTTCTTCTGCTTCACCCACCAGACTTCACCTTCTCCTTCTCCTTCTTCTGCTTCTTCTGCTTCACCCTCCTGACTTCACCTTCTCCTTCTCCTTCTTCTACCTCTTCTGATTCACCCTCCAGACTTCACCTTCTCCTTCTCCTTCTTCTGCTTCTTCTGATTCACCCTCCAGACTTCACCTTCTCCTTCTCCTTATTCTGGTTCTTCTGATTCACCCTCCAGACTTCACCTTCTCCTTCTCGTTATTCTGCTTCTTCTGATTCAACCTCCAGACTTCACCTTCTCCTTCTCCTTCTTCTGCTTCTTCTGATTCACCCTCCTGACTTCACCTTCTCCTTCTCCTTCTTCTCCTTCTTCTGCTTCACCCTCCAGACTTCACCTTCTCCTTCTCCTTCTTCTACCTCTTCTGATTCACCCTCCAGACTTCACCTTCTCCTTCTCCTTCTTCTACTTCTTCTGATTCACCCTCCAGACTTCACCTTCTCCTTCTCCTTCTTCTACTTCTTCTGATTCACCCTCCAGACTTCATCTTCTCCTTCTCCTTCTTCTGCATCTTCTGATTCACCCTCCAGACTTCTCCTTCTCCTTCTCCTTCTTCTGCTTCTTCTGATTCACCCTCCAGACTTCACCTTCTCCTTCTCCTTCTTCTACTTCTTCTGATTCACCCTCCAGACTTCACCTTCTCCTTCTCCTTCTTCTACTTCTTCTGATTCACCCTCCAGTCTTCACATTCTCCTTCTCCTTCTTCTGTTTCTTCTGCTTCAGCCTCCAGACTTCACCTTCTCCTTCTCTTTCTTCTGATTCTTCTGATTCACCCTCCAGACTTCACCTTCTCCTTCTCGTTATTCTGCTTCTTGTGATTCAACCTCCAGACTTCACCTTCTCCTTCTCCTTATTCTGCTTCTTCTGATTCACCCTCCAGACTTCACCTTCTCCTTCTCGTTATTCTGCTTCTTGTGATTCAACCTCCAGACTTCACCTTCTCCTTCTCCTTCTTCTGCTTCTTCTGATTCACCCTCCAGACTTCACCTTCTCCTTCTCCTTCTTCTGTTTCTTCTGATTCGCCCTCCAGACTTCACCTTCTCCTTCTCCTTCTTCTGCTTCTTCTGATTCACCCTCCTGACTTCACCTTCTCCTTCTCCTTCTTCTACTTCTTCTGATTCACCCTCCTGACTTCACCTTCTCCTTCTCCTTCTTCTACTTCTTCTGATTCACCCTCCAGACTTCACCTTCTCCTTCTCCTTCTTCTGCTTCTTCTGCTGCGCCCTCCAGACTTCACCTTCTCATTCTCCTTCTTCTGCTTCTTCTGCTTCACCGTCCTGACTTCACCTTCTCCTTCTCCTTCTTCTACTTCTTCTGCGACACCCCCCTGACTTCACCTGCTCCTTCTCCTTCTTCTGCTTCTTCTGATTCACCCTCCTAAATTCACCTTCTCCTTCTCCTTCTTCTGCTTCTTCTGATTCACCCTCCTGACTTCACCTTCTCCTTCTCCTTCTTCTGCTTCTTCTGATTCACCCTCCAGACTTCACCTTCTCCTTCTCCTTCTTCTGCTTCTTCTGATTCACCCTCCAGACTTCACCTTCTCCTTCTCCTTCTTCTGCTTCTTCTGCTTCACCCTCCAGACTTCACCTTCTCCTTCTCCTTCTTCTGCTTCTTCTGCTTCACCCTCCTGACTTCACCTTCTCCTTCTCCTTCTTCTACTTCTTCTGATTCAGCCTCCTGACTTCACCTTCTCCTTCTCCTTCTTCTACTTCTTCTGCTTCACCCTCCAGACTTCACCTTCTCCTTCTCCTTCTTCTACTTCTTCTGATTCACCCTCCAGACTTCACCTTCTCCTTCTCCTTCTTCTACTTCTTCTGATTCACCCTCCAGACTTCACCTTCTCCTTCTCCTTCTTCCTCTTCTTCTGATTCATCCTCCAGACTTCACTTCTCCTTCTCCTTCTTCTGCTTCTTCTGATTCACCCTCCAGACTTCACCTTCTCCTTCTCCTTATTCTGCTTCTTCTGATTCACCCTCCAGACTTCACCTTCTCCTTCTCCTTCTTCTGCTTCTTCTGATTCACCCTCCAGACTTCACCTTCTCCTTCTCCTTCTTCTGCTTCTTCTGATTCACCCTCCAGACTTCACCTTCTCCTTCTCCTTCTTCTACTTCTTCTGATTCACCCTCCAGACTTCATCTTCTCCTTCTCCTTCTTCTGCTTCTTCTGATTCACCCTCCAGACTTCACCTTCTCCTTCTCCTTCGTCTACTTCTTCTGATTCACCCTCCAGACTACACCTTCTCCTTCTCCTTCTTCTACGTCTTCTGATTCACCCTCCAGACTTCACCTTCTCCTTCTCCTTCTTCTGTATCTTCTGATTCACCCTCCAGACTTCACCTTCTCCTTCTCCTTCTTCTACTTCTTCTGATTCACCCTCCAGACTTCACCTTCTCCTTCTCCTTCGTCTACTTCTTCTGATTCACCCTCCAGACTACACCTTCTCCTTCTCCTTCTTCTACTTCTTCTGATTCACCCTCCAGACTTCACCTTCTCCTTCTCCTTCTTCTGTTTCTTCTGATTCACCCTCCAGACTTCACCTTCTCCTTCTCCTTCTTCTGCTTCTTCTGATTCACCATCCAGACTTCACCTTCTCCTTCTCCTTCTTCTGCTTCTTCTGATTCACCCTCCAGACTTCACCTTCTCCTTCTCCTTCTTCTACTTCTTCTGATTCACCCTCCAGACTTCACCTTCTCCTTCTCCTTCTTCTGCTTCTTCTGATTCACCCTCCAGACTTCACCTTCTCCTTCTCCTTCGTCTACTTCTTCTGATTCACCCTCCAGACTACACCTTCTCCTTCTCCTTCTTCTACTTCTTCTGATACACCCTCCAGACTTCACCTTCTCCTTCTCCTTCTTCTGTTTCTTCTGATTCACCCTCCAGACTTCACCTTCTCCTTCTCCTTCTTCTACTTCTTCTGATTCAGCCTCCAGACTTCACCTTCTCCTTCTCCTTCTTCTACTTCTTCTGATTCAGCCTCCAGACTTCATCTTCTCCTTCTCCTTCTTCTCCTTCTTCTGATTCACCCTCCAGACTTCACCTTCTCCTTCTCCTTCTTCTGCTTCTTCTGATTCACCCTCCAGACTTCATCTTCTCCTTCTCCTTCTTCTACTTCTTCTGATTCACCCTCCAGACTTCACCTTCTCCTTCTCCTTCTTCTACTTCTTCTGATTCACCCTCCAGTCTTCACCTTCTCCTTCTCCTTCTTCTGTTTCTTCTGCTTCACCCTCCAGACTTCACCTTCTCCTTCTCTTTCTTCTGCTTCTTCTGATTCACCCTCCAGACTTCACCTTCTCCTTCTCCTTCTTCTGATTCTTCTGATTCACCCTCCAGACTTCACCTTCTCCCTCTCCTTCTTCTGCTTCTTCTGATTCACCCTCCAGACCTCACCTTCTCCTTCTCCCTCTTCTACTTCTTCTGATTCACCCTCCTGACTTCACCTTCTCCTTCTCCTTCATCTACTTCTTCTGCTTCACCCTCCAGACTTCACCTTCTCCTTCTCCTTCTTCTACTTCTTCTGATTCACCCTCCAGACTTCACCTTCTCCTTCTCCTTCTTATACTTCTTCTGATTCACCCTCCAGACTTCACCTTCTCCTTCTCCTTCTTCTACTTCTTCTGATTCACCCTCCAGACTTCACCTTCTCCTTCTCCTTCTTCTGCTTCTTCTGATTCACCCTCCAGACTTCACCTTCTCCTTCTCCTTATTCTGCTTCTTCTGATTCACCCTCCAGACTTCACCTTCTTCTTCTCCTTCTTCTGCTTCTTCTGATTCACCCTCCAGACTTCACCTTCACCTTCTCCTTCTTCTGCTTCTTCTGATTCACCCTCCAGACTTCACCTTCTCCTTCTCCTTCTTCTACTTCTTCTGATTCACCCTCCAGACTTCACCTTCTCCTTCTCCTTCTTCTGCTTCTTCTGATTCACCCTCCAGACTTCACCTTCTCCTTCTCCTTCGTCTACTTCTTCTGATTCACCCTCCAGACTACACCTTCTCCTTCTCCTTCTTCTACTTCTTCTGATTCACCCTCCAGACTTCACCTTCTCCTTCTCCTTCTTCTGTTTCTTCTGATTCACCCTCCAGACTTCATCTTCTCCTTCTCCTTCTTCTACTTCTTCTGATTCACCCTCCAGACTTCACCTTCTCCTTCTCCTTATTCTACTTCTTCTGATTCACCCTCCAGACTTCATCTTCTCCTTCTCCTTCTTCTGCTTCTTCTGATTCACCCTCCAGACTTCACCTTCTCCTTCTCCTTCTTCTGCTTCTTCTGATTCACCCTCCAGACTTCAGCTTCTCCTTCTCCTTCTTCCACTTCTTCTGATTCACCCTCCAGACTTCACCTTCTCCTTCTCCTTCTTCTACTTCTTCTGATTCACCCTCCAGTCTTCACCTTCTCCTTCTCCTTTTTTTGTTTCTTCTGCTTCACCCTCCAGACTTCACCTTCTCCTTCTCTTTCTTCTGCTTCTTCTGATTCACCCTCCAGACTTCACCTTCTCCTTCTCCTTCTTCTGATTCTTCTGATTCACCCTCCAGACTTCACCTTCTCCTTCTCCTTCTTCTGCTTCTTCTGATTCACCCTCCTGACTTCACCTTCTACTTCTCCTTCTTCTACTTCTTCTGATTCACCCTCCTGACTTCACCTTCTCCTTCTCCTTCTTCTATTTCTTCTGCTTCACCCTCCAGACTTCACCTTCTCCTTCTCCTTCTTCTACTTCTTCTGATTCACCCTCCAGACTTCACCTTCTCCTTCTCCTTCTTCTACTTCTTCTGATTCACCCTCCAGACTTCATCTTCTCCTTCTCCTTCTTCTGCTTCTTCTGATTCACACTCCAGACTTCACCTTCTCCTTCTCCTTCTTCTGCTTCTTCTGATTCACCCTCCAGACTTCAACTTCTCCTTCTCCTTCTTCCACTTCTTCTGATTCACCCTCCAGACTTCACCTTCTCCTTCTCCTTCTTCTACGTCTTCTGATTCACCCTCCAGTCTTCACCTTCTCCTTCTCCTTTTTTTGTTTCTTCTGCTTCACCCTCCAGACTTCACCTTCTCCTTCTCTTTCTTCTGCTTCTTCTGATTCACCCTCCAGACTTCACCTTCTCCTTCTCCTTCTTCTGATTCTTCTGATTCACCCTCCAGACTTCACCTTCTCCTTCTCCTTCTTCTGCTTCTTCTGATTCACCCTCCTGACTTCACCTTCTCCTTCTCCTTCTTCTACTTCTTCTGATTCACCCTCCTGACTTCACCTTCTCCTTCTCCTTCTTCTACTTCTTCTGCTTCACCCTCCAGACTTCACCTTCTCCTTCTCCTTCTTCTACTTCTTCTGATTCACCCTCCAGACTTCACCTTCTCCTTCTCCTTCTTCTGCTTCTTCTGATTCACCCTCCAGACTTCACCTTCTCATTCTCCTTCTTCTGCTTCTTCTGCTGCGCCCTCCAGACTTCACCTTCTCCTTCTCCTTCTTCTGCTTCTTCTGCTTCACACTCCAGACTTCACCTTCTCCTTCTCCTTCTTCTGCTTCTTCTGCTGCGCCCTCCAGGCTTCACCTTCTCCTTCTCCTTCTTCTGCTTCTTCTGCTTCACCGTCCTGACTTCACCTTCTCCTTCTCCTTCTTCTACTTCTTCTGCTACACCCCCCTGACTTCACCTGCTCCTTCTCCTTCTTCTGCTTCTTCTGATTCACCCTCCTAAATTCACCTTCTCCTTCTCCTTCTTCTGCTTCTTCTGATTCACCCTCCTGACTTCACCTTCTCCTTCTCCTTCTTCTGCTTCTTCTGATTCACCCTCCAGACTTCACCTTCTCCTTCTCCTTCTTCTGCTTCTTCTGATTCACCCTCCAGACTTCACCTTCTCCTTCTCCTTCTTCTGCTTCTTCTGATTCACCCTCCAGACCTCACCTTCTCCTTTTCCTTCTTCTACTTCTTCTGATTCACCCTCCAGACTTCATCTTCTCCTTCTCCTTCTTCTGCTTCTTCTGATTCACCCTCCAGACTTCACCTTCTCCTTCTCCTTCTTCTACTTCTTCTGATTCAGCCTCCAGACTTCACCTTCTCCTTCTCCTTCTTCTACTTCTTCTGATTCACCCTCCAGACTTCATCTTCTCCTTCTCCTTCTTCTCCTTCTTCTGATTCACCCTCCAGACTTCACCTTCTCCTTCTCCTTCTTCTGCTTCTTCTGATTCACCCTCCAGACGTCACCTTCTCCTTCTCCTTCTTCTACTTCTTCTGATTCACCCTCCAGACTTCACCTTCTCCTTCTCCTTCTTCTACTTCTTCTGATTCACCCTCCAGTCTTCACCTTCTCCTTCTCCTTCTTCTGTTTCTTCTGCTTCACCCTCCAGACTTCACCTTCTCCTTCTCTTTCTTCTGCTTCTTCTGATTCACCCTCCAGACTTCACCTTCTCCTTCTCCTTCTTCTGATTCTTCTGATTCACCCTCCAGACTTCACCTTCTCCTTCTCCTTCTTCTGCTTCTTCTGATTCACCCTCCAGAACTCACCTTCTCCTTCTCCTTCTTCTACTTCTTCTGATTCACCCTCCTGAATTCACCTTCTCCTTCTCCTTCATCTACTTCTTCTGCTTCACCCTCCAGACTTCACCTTCTCCTTCTCCTTCTTCTACTTCTTCTGATTCACCCTCCAGACTTCACCTTCTCCTTCTTATACTTCTTCTGATTCACCCTCCAGACTTCACCTTCTCCTTCTCCTTCTTCTACTTCTTCTGATTCACCCTCCAGACTTCACCTTCTCCTTCTCCTTCTTCTGCTTCTTCTGATTCACCCTCCAGACTTCACCTTCTCCTTCTCCTTATTCTGCTTCTTCTGATTCACCCTCCAGACTTCACCTTCTCCTTCTCCTTCTTCTGCTTCTTCTGATTCACCCTCCAGACTTCACCTTCTCCTTCTCCTTCTTCTGCTTCTTCTGATTCACCCTCCAGACTTCACCTTCTCCTTCTCCTTCTTCTACTTCTTCTGATTCACCCTCCAGACTTCACCTTCTCCTTCTCCTTCTTCTGCTTCTTCTGATTCACCATCCAGACTTCACCTTCTCCTTCTCCTTCGTCTACTTCTTCTGATTCACCCTCCAGACTACACCTTCTCCTTCTCCTTCTTCTGATTCTTCTGATTCACCCTCCAGACTTCACCTTCTCCTTCTCCTTCTTCTGCTTCTTCTGATTCACCCTCCTGACTTCACCTTCTCCTTCTCCTTCTTCTACTTCTTCTGATTCACCCTCCTGACTTCACCTTCTCCTTCTCCTTCTTCTACTTCTTCTGCTTCACCCTCCAGACTTCATCTTCTCCTTCTCCTTCTTCTACTTCTTCTGATTCACCCTCCAGACTTCACCTTCTCCTTCTCCTTCTTCTGCTTCTTCTGATTCACCCTCCAGACTTCACCTTCTCATTCTCCTTCTTCTGCTGCGCCCTCCAGACTTCACCTTCTCCTTCTCCTTCTTCTGCTTCTTCTGCTTCACACTCCAGACTTCACCTTCTCCTTCTCCTTCTTCTGCTTCTTCTGCTGCGCCCTCCAGGCTTCACCTTCTCCTTCTCCTTCTTCTGCTTCTTCTGCTTCACCGTCCTGACTTCACCTTCTCCTTCTCCTTCTTCTACTTCTTCTGCTACACCCCCCTGACCTCACCTGCTCCTTCTCCTTCTTCTGCTTCTTCTGATTCACCCTCCTAAATTCACCTTCTCCTTCTCCTTCTTCTGCTTCTTCTGATTCACCCTCCAGACTTCACCTTCTCCTTCTCCTTCTTCTGCTTCTTCTGATTCACCCTCCAGACTTCACCTTCTCCTTCTCCTTCTTCTGCTTCTTCTGATTCACCCTCCAGACCTCACCTTCTCCTTCTCCTTCTTCTACTTCCTCTGATTCACCCTCCAGACTTCATCTTCTCCTTCTCCTTCTTCTGCTTCTTCTGATTCACCCTCCAGACTTCACCTTCTCCTTCTCCTTCTTCTACTTCTTCTGATTCAGCCTCCAGACTTCACCTTCTCCTTCTCCTTCTTCTGCTTCTTCTGATTCACCCTCCAGACTTCACCTTCTCCTTCTCCTTCTTCTACTTCTTCTGATTCACCCTCCAGACTTCACCTTCTCCTTCTCCTTCTTCTACTTCTTCTGATTCACCCTCCAGTCTACACCTTCTCCTTCTCCTTCTTCTGTTTCTTCTGCTTCACCCTCCAGACTTCACCTTCTCCTTCTCTTTCTTCTGCTTCTTCTGATTCACCCTCCAGACTTCACCTTCTCCTTCTCCTTCTTCTGATTCTTCTGATTCACCCTCCAGACTTCACCTTCTCCTTCTCCTTCTTCTGCTTCTTCTGATTCACCCTCCAGAACTCACCTTCTCCTTCTCCTTCTTCTACTTCTTCTGCTTCACCCTCCAGACTTCACCTTCTCCTTCTCCTTCTTCTACTTCTTCTGATTCACCCTCCAGACTTCACCTTCTCCTTCTCCTTCTTATACTTCTTCTGATTCACCCTCCAGACTTCACCTTCTCCTTCTCCTTCTTCTACTTCTTCTGATTCACCCTCCAGACTTCACCTTCTCCTTCTCCTTCTTCTGCTTCTTCTGATTCACCCTCCAGACTTCACCTTCTCCTTCTCCTTATTCTGCTTCTTCTGATTCACCCTCCAGACTTCACCTTCTCCTTCTCCTTCTTCTGCTTCTTCTGATTCAACCTCCAGACTTCACCTTCTCCTTCTCCTTCTTCTGCTTCTTCTGATTCACCCTCCAGACTTCACCTTCTCCTTCTCCTTCTTCTACTTCTTCTGATTCACCCTCCAGACTTCACCTTCTCCTTCTCCTTCTTCTGCTTCTTCTGATTCACCCTCCAGACTTCACCTTCTCCTTCTCCTTCGTCTACTTCTTCTGATTCACCCTCCAGACTACACCTTCTCCTTCTCCTTCTTCTACTTCTTCTGATTCACCCTCCAGACTTCACCTTCTCCTTCTCCTTCTTCTGTTTCTTCTGATTCACCCTCCAGACTTCACCTTCTCCTTCTCCTTCTTCTACTTCTTCTGATTCACCCTCCAGATATCACCTTCTCCTTCTCCTTCTTCTACTTCTTCTGATTCACCCTCCAGACTTCATCTTCTCCTTCTCCTTCTTCTGCTTCTTCTGATTCACCCTCCAGACTTCACCTTCTCCTTCTCCTTCTTCTGCTTCTTCTGATTCACCCTCCAGACTTCAACTTCTCCTTCTCCTTCTTCCACTTCTTCTGATTCACCCTCCAGACCTCACCTTCTCCTTTTCCTTCTTCTACTTCTTCTGATTCACCCTCCAGACTTCATCTTCTCCTTCTCCTTCTTCTGCTTCTTCTGATTCACCCTCCAGACTTCACCTTCTCCTTCTCCTTCTTCTACTTCTTCTGATTCAGCCTCCAGACTTCACCTTCTCCTTCTCCTTCTTCTACTTCTTCTGATTCACCCTCCAGACTTCATCTTCTCCTTCTCCTTCTTCTCCTTCTTCTGATTCACCCTCCAGACTTCACCTTCTCCTTCTCCTTCTTCTGCTTCTTCTGATTCACCCTCCAGACGTCACCTTCTCCTTCTCCTTCTTCTACTTCTTCTGATTCACCCTCCAGACTTCACCTTCTCCTTCTCCTTCTTCTACTTCTTCTGATTCACCCTCCAGTCTTCACCTTCTCCTTCTCCTTCTTCTGTTTCTTCTGCTTCACCCTCCAGACTTCACCCTCTCCTTCTCTTTCTTCTGCTTCTTCTGATTCACCCTCCAGACTTCACCTTCTCCTTCTCCTTCTTCTGATTCTTCTGATTCACCCTCCAGACTTCACCTTCTCCTTCTCCTTCTTCTGCTTCTTCTGATTCACCCTCCAGAACTCACCTTCTCCTTCTCCTTCTTCTACTTCTTCTGATTCACCCTCCTGAATTCACCTTCTCCTTCTCCTTCATCTACTTCTTCTGCTTCACCCTCCAGACTTCACCTTCTCCTTCTCCTTCTTCTACTTCTTCTGATTCACCCTCCAGACTTCACCTTCTCCTTCTTATACTTCTTCTGATTCACCCTCCAGACTTCACCTTCTCCTTCTCCTTCTTCTACTTCTTCTGATTCACCCTCCAGACTTCACCTTCTCCTTCTCCTTCTTCTGCTTCTTCTGATTCACCCTCCAGACTTCACCTTCTCCTTCTCCTTATTCTGCTTCTTCTGATTCACCCTCCAGACTTCACCTTCTCCTTCTCCTTCTTCTGCTTCTTCTGATTCACCCTCCAGACTTCACCTTCTCCTTCTCCTTCTTCTGCTTCTTCTGATTCACCCTCCAGACTTCACCTTCTCCTTCTCCTTCTTCTACTTCTTCTGATTCACCCTCCAGACTTCACCTTCTCCTTCTCCTTCTTCTGCTTCTTCTGATTCACCATCCAGACTTCACCTTCTCCTTCTCCTTCGTCTACTTCTTCTGATTCACCCTCCAGACTACACCTTCTCCTTCTCCTTCTTCTGATTCTTCTGATTCACCCTCCAGACTTCACCTTCTCCTTCTCCTTCTTCTGCTTCTTCTGATTCACCCTCCTGACTTCACCTTCTCCTTCTCCTTCTTCTACTTCTTCTGATTCACCCTCCTGACTTCACCTTCTCCTTCTCCTTCTTCTACTTCTTCTGCTTCACCCTCCAGACTTCATCTTCTCCTTCTCCTTCTTCTACTTCTTCTGATTCACCCTCCAGACTTCACCTTCTCCTTCTCCTTCTTCTGCTTCTTCTGATTCACCCTCCAGACTTCACCTTCTCATTCTCCTTCTTCTGCTGCGCCCTCCAGACTTCACCTTCTCCTTCTCCTTCTTCTGCTTCTTCTGCTTCACACTCCAGACTTCACCTTCTCGTTCTCCTTCTTCTGCTTCTTCTGCTGCGCCCTCCAGGCTTCACCTTCTCCTTCTCCTTCTTCTGCTTCTTCTGCTTCACCGTCCTGACTTCACCTTCTCCTTCTCCTTCTTCTACTTCTTCTGCTACACCCCCCTGACTTCACCTGCTCCTTCTCCTTCTTCTGCTTCTTCTGATTCACCCTCCTAAATTCACCTTCTCCTTCTCCTTCTTCTGCTTCTTCTGATTCACCCTCCTGACTTCACCTTCTCCTTCTCCTTCTTCTGCTTCTTCTGATTCACCCTCCAGACTTCACCTTCTCCTTCTCCTTCTTCTGCTTCTTCTGATTCACCCTCCAGACTTCACCTTCTCCTTCTCCTTCTTCTGCTTCTTCTGATTCACCCTCCAGACCTCACCTTCTCCTTCTCCTTCTTCTACTTCCTCTGATTCACCCTCCAGACTTCATCTTCTCCTTCTCCTTCTTCTGCTTCTTCTGATTCACCCTCCAGACTTCACCTTCTCCTTCTCCTTCTTCTACTTCTTCTGATTCAGCCTCCAGACTTCACCTTCTCCTTCTCCTTCTTCTGCTTCTTCTGATTCACCCTCCAGACTTCACCTTCTCCTTCTCCTTCTTCTACTTCTTCTGATTCACCCTCCAGACTTCACCTTCTCCTTCTCCTTCTTCTACTTCTTCTGATTCACCCTCCAGTCTACACCTTCTCCTTCTCCTTCTTCTGTTTCTTCTGCTTCACCCTCCAGACTTCACCTTCTCCTTCTCTTTCTTCTGCTTCTTCTGATTCACCCTCCAGACTTCACCTTCTCCTTCTCCTTCTTCTGATTCTTCTGATTCACCCTCCACACTTCACCTTCTCCTTCTCCTTCTTCTGCTTCTTCTGATTCACCCTCCAGAACTCACCTTCTCCTTCTCCTTCTTCTACTTCTTCTGCTTCACCCTCCAGACTTCACCTTCTCCTTCTCCTTCTTCTACTTCTTCTGATTCACCCTCCAGACTTCACCTTCTCCTTCTCCTTCTTATACTTCTTCTGATTCACCCTCCAGACTTCACCTTCTCCTTCTCCTTCTTCTACTTCTTCTGATTCACCCTCCAGACTTCACCTTCTCCTTCTCCTTCTTCTGCTTCTTCTGATTCACCCTCCAGACTTCACCTTCTCCTTCTCCTTATTCTGCTTCTTCTGATTCACCCTCCAGACTTCACCTTCTCCTTCTCCTTCTTCTGCTTCTTCTGATTCAACCTCCAGACTTCACCTTCTCCTTCTCCTTCTTCTGCTTCTTCTGATTCACCCTCCAGACTTCACCTTCTCCTTCTCCTTCTTCTACTTCTTCTGATTCACCCTCCAGACTTCACCTTCTCCTTCTCCTTCTTCTGCTTCTTCTGATTCACCCTCCAGACTTCACCTTCTCCTTCTCCTTCGTCTACTTCTTCTGATTCACCCTCCAGACTACACCTTCTCCTTCTCCTTCTTCTACTTCTTCTGATTCACCCTCCAGACTTCACCTTCTCCTTCTCCTTCTTCTGTTTCTTCTGATTCACCCTCCAGACTTCACCTTCTCCTTCTCCTTCTTCTACTTCTTCTGATTCACCCTCCAGATATCACCTTCTCCTTCTCCTTCTTCTACTTCTTCTGATTCACCCTCCAGACTTCATCTTCTCCTTCTCCTTCTTCTGCTTCTTCTGATTCACCCTCCAGACTTCACCTTCTCCTTCTCCTTCTTCTGCTTCTTCTGATTCACCCTCCAGACTTCAACTTCTCCTTCTCCTTCTTCCACTTCTTCTGATTCACCCTCCAGACTTCACCTTCTCCTTCTCCTTCTTCTACTACTTCTGATTCACCCTCCAGTCTTCACCTTCTCCTTCTCCTTTTTCTGTTTCTTCTGCTTCACCCTCCAGACTTCACCTTCTCCTTCTCTTTCTTCTGCTTCTTCTGATTCACCCTCCAGACTTCACCTTCTCCTTCTCCTTCTTCTGATTCTTCTGATTCAACCTCCAGACTTCACCTTCTCATTCTCCTTCTTCTGCTTCTTATGCTGCGCCCTCCAGACTTCACCTTCTCCTTCTCCTTCTTCTGCTTCTTCTGCTTCACACTCCAGACTTCACCTTCTTCTTCTCCTTCTTCTGCTTCTTCTGCTGCGCCCTCCAGGCTTCACCTTCTCCTTCTCCTTCTTCTGCTTCTTCTGCTTCACCGTCCTGACTTCACCTTCTCCTTCTCCTTCTTCTACTTCTTCTGCTACACCCCCTTGACTTCACCTGCTCCTTCTCCTTTTTCTGCTTCTTCTGATTCACCCTCCAAAATTCACCTTCTCCTTCTCCTTCTTCTGCTTCTTCTGATTCACCCTCCTGACTTCACCTTCTCCTTCTCCTTCTTCTGCTTCTTCTGATTCACCCTCCAGACTTCACCTTCTCCTTCTCCTTCTTCTGCTTCTTCTGATTCACCCTCCAGACTTCACCTTCTCCTTCTCCTTCTTCTGCTTCTTCTGATTCACCCTCCAGACCTCACCTTCTCCTTCTCCTTCTTCTACTTCTTCTGATTCACCCTCCAGACTTCATCTTCTCCTTCTCCTTCTTCTGCTTCTTCTGATTCACCCTCCAGACTTCACCTTCTCCTTCTCCTTCTTCTGCTTCTTCTGATTCACCCTCCAGACTTCACCTTCTCCTTCTCCTTCTTCTACTTCTTCTGATTCACCCTCCAGACTTCACCTTCTCCTTCTCCTTCTTCGACTTCTTCTGATTCACCCTCCAGTCTTCACCTTCTCCTTCTCCTTCTTCTGTTTCTTCTGCTTCACCCTCCAGACTTCACCTTCTCCTTCTCTTTCTTCTGCTTCTACTGCTTCACCCTCCAGACTTCACCTTCTCCTTCTCCTTCTTCTGATTCTTCTGATTCACCCTCCAGACTTCACCTTCTCTATCTCCTTCTTCTGCTTCTTCTGATTCACCCTCCTGACTTCACCTTCCCCTTCTCCTTCTTCTACTTCTTCTGATTCACCCTCCTGACTTCACCTTCTCCTTCTCCTTCTTCTACTTCTTCTGCTTCACCCTCCAGACTTCACCTTCTCCTTCTCCTTCTTCTACTTCTTCTGATTCACCCTCCAGACGTCACCTTCTCCTTCTCCTTCTTCTGCTTCTTCTGATTCACCCTCCAGACTTCACCTTCTCCTTCTCCTTATTCTGCTTCTTCTGATTCACCCTCCAGACTTCACCTTCTCCTTCTCCTTCTTCTGCTTCTTCTGATTCACCCTCCAGACTTCACCTTCTCCTTCTCCTTCTTCTGCTTCTTCTGATTCACCCTCCAGACTTCACCTTCTCCTTCTCCTTCTTCTGCTTCTTCTGATTCACCCTCCAGACTTCACCTTCTCCTTCTCCTTCTTCTACTTCTTCTGATTCACCCTCCAGACTTCACATTCTCCTTCTCCTTCTTCTGCTTCTTCTGATTCAACCTCCTGACTTCACCTTCTCCTTCTCCTTCTTCTACTTCTTCTGATTCATCCTCCTGACTTCACCTTCTCCTTCTCCTTCTTCTACTTCTTCTGCTTCACCTTCCAGACTTCACCTTCTCCTTCTCCTTCTTCTACTTCTTCTGATTCACCCTCCAGACTTCACCTTCTCCTTCTCCTTCTTCTGCTTCTTCTGATTCACCCTCCAGACTTCACCTTCTCATTCTCCTTCTTCTGCTTCTTCTGCTGCGCCCTCCAGACTTCACCTTCTCCTTCTCCTTCTTCTGCTTCTTCTGCTTCACACTCCAGACTTTACCTTCTCCTTCTCCTTCTTCTGCTTCTTCTGCTGCGCCCTCCAGGCTTCACCTTATCCTTCTCCTTCTTCTGCTTCTTCTGCTTCACCGTCCTGACTTCACCTTCTCCTTCTCCTTCTTCTACTTCTTCTGCTACACCCCCCTGACTTCACCTGCTCCTTCTCCTTCTTCTGCTTCTTCTGATTCACCCTCCTAACTTCACCTTCTCCTTCTCCTTCTTCTGCTTCTTCTGATTCACCCTCCTGACTTCACCTTCTCCTTCTCCTTCTTCTGCTTCTTCTGATTCACCCTCCAGACTTCACCTTCTCCTTCTCCTTCTTCTACTTCCTCTGATTCACCCTCCAGACTTCATCTTCTCCTTCTCCTTCTTCTGCTTCTTCTGATTCACCCTCCAGACTTCACCTTCTCCTTCTCCTTCTTCTACTTCTTCTGATTCAGCCTCCAGACTTCACCTTCTCCTTCTCCTTCTTCTGCTTCTTCTGATTCACCCTCCAGACTTCACCTTCTCCTTCTCCTTCTTCTACTTCTTCTGATTCACCCTCCAGACTTCACCTTCTCCTTCTCCTTCTTCTACTTCTTCTGATTCACCCTCCAGTCTACACCTTCTCCTTCTCCTTCTTCTGTTTCTTCTGCTTCACCCTCCAGACTTCACCTTCTCCTTCTCTTTCTTCTGCTTCTTCTGATTCACCCTCCAGACTTCACCTTCTCCTTCTCCTTCTTCTGATTCTTCTGATTCACCCTCCAGACTTCACCTTCTCCTTCTCCTTCTTCTGCTTCTTCTGATTCACCCTCCAGAACTCACCTTCTCCTTCTCCTTCTTCTACTTCTTCTGCTTCACCCTCCAGACTTCACCTTCTCCTTCTCCTTCTTCTACTTCTTCTGATTCACCCTCCAGACTTCACCTTCTCCTTCTCCTTCTTATACTTCTTCTGATTCACCCTCCAGACTTCACCTTCTCCTTCTCCTTCTTCTACTTCTTCTGATTCACCCTCCAGACTTCACCTTCTCCTTCTCCTTCTTCTGCTTCTTCTGATTCACCCTCCAGACTTCACCTTCTCCTTCTCCTTATTCTGCTTCTTCTGATTCACCCTCCAGACTTCACCTTCTCCTTCTCCTTCTTCTGCTTCTTCTGATTCAACCTCCAGACTTCACCTTCTCCTTCTCCTTCTTCTGCTTCTTCTGATTCACCCTCCAGACTTCACCTTCTCCTTCTCCTTCTTCTACTTCTTCTGATTCACCCTCCAGACTTCACCTTCTCCTTCTCCTTCTTCTGCTTCTTCTGATTCACCCTCCAGACTTCACCTTCTCCTTCTCCTTCGTCTACTTCTTCTGATTCACCGTCCAGACTACACCTTCTCCTTCTCCTTCTTCTACTTCTTCTGATTCACCCTCCAGACTTCACCTTCTCCTTCTCC
Source organism: Somniosus microcephalus (assembly GCF_052327205.1). Lineage (NCBI taxonomy): Eukaryota > Metazoa > Chordata > Chondrichthyes > Squaliformes > Somniosidae > Somniosus > Somniosus microcephalus. The sequence goes on along the minus strand of NW_028225599.1, from coordinate 214,305 downwards.
TTCTTCTGTTTCTTCTGATTCACCCTCCAGACTTCACCTTCTCCTTCTCCTTCTTCTACTTCTTCTGATTCACCCTCCAGATATCACCTTCTCCTTCTCCTTCTTCTACTTCTTCTGATTCACCCTCCAGACTTCATCTTCTCCTTCTCCTTCTTCTGCTTCTTCTGATTCACCCTCCAGACTTCACCTTCTCCTTCTCCTTCTTCTGCTTCTTCTGATTCACCCTCCAGACTTCAACTTCTCCTTCTCCTTCTTCCACTTCTTCTGATTCACCCTCCAGACCTCACCTTCTCCTTTTCCTTCTTCTACTTCTTCTGATTCACCCTCCAGACTTCATCTTCTCCTTCTCCTTCTTCTGCTTCTTCTGATTCACCCTCCAGACTTCACCTTCTCCTTCTCCTTCTTCTACTTCTTCTGATTCAGCCTCCAGACTTCACCTTCTCCTTCTCCTTCTTCTACTTCTTCTGATTCACCCTCCAGACTTCATCTTCTCCTTCTCCTTCTTCTCCTTCTTCTGATTCACCCTCCAGACTTCACCTTCTCCTTCTCCTTCTTCTGCTTCTTCTGATTCACCCTCCAGACGTCACCTTCTCCTTCTCCTTCTTCTACTTCTTCTGATTCACCCTCCAGACTTCACCTTCTCCTTCTCCTTCTTCTACTTCTTCTGATTCACCCTCCAGTCTTCACCTTCTCCTTCTCCTTCTTCTGTTTCTTCTGCTTCACCCTCCAGACTTCACCTTCTCCTTCTCTTTCTTCTGCTTCTTCTGATTCACCCTCCAGACTTCACCTTCTCCTTCTCCTTCTTCTGATTCTTCTGATTCACCCTCCAGACTTCACCTTCTCCTTCTCCTTCTTCTGCTTCTTCTGATTCACCCTCCAGAACTCACCTTCTCCTTCTCCTTCTTCTACTTCTTCTGATTCACCCTCCTGAATTCACCTTCTCCTTCTCCTTCATCTACTTCTTCTGCTTCACCCTCCAGACTTCACCTTTTCCTTCTCCTTCTTCTACTTCTTCTGATTCACCCTCCAGACTTCACCTTCTCCTTCTTATACTTCTTCTGATTCACCCTCCAGACTTCACCTTCTCCTTCTCCTTCTTCTACTTCTTCTGATTCACCCTCCAGACTTCACCTTCTCCTTCTCCTTCTTCTGCTTCTTCTGATTCACCCTCCAGACTTCACCTTCTCCTTCTCCTTATTCTGCTTCTTCTGATTCACCCTCCAGACTTCACCTTCTCCTTCTCCTTCTTCTGCTTCTTCTGATTCACCCTCCAGACTTCACCTTCTCCTTCTCCTTCTTCTGCTTCTTCTGATTCACCCTCCAGACTTCACCTTCTCCTTCTCCTTCTTCTACTTCTTCTGATTCACCCTCCAGACTTCACCTTCTCCTTCTCCTTCTTCTGCTTCTTCTGATTCACCATCCAGACTTCACCTTCTCCTTCTCCTTCGTCTACTTCTTCTGATTCACCCTCCAGACTACACCTTCTCCTTCTCCTTCTTCTGATTCTTCTGATTCACCCTCCAGACTTCACCTTCTCCTTCTCCTTCTTCTGCTTCTTCTGATTCACCCTCCTGACTTCACCTTCTCCTTCTCCTTCTTCTACTTCTTCTGATTCACCCTCCTGACTTCACCTTCTCCTTCTCCTTCTTCTACTTCTTCTGCTTCACCCTCCAGACTTCATCTTCTCCTTCTCCTTCTTCTACTTCTTCTGATTCACCCTCCAGACTTCACCTTCTCCTTCTCCTTCTTCTGCTTCTTCTGATTCACCCTCCAGACTTCACCTTCTCATTCTCCTTCTTCTGCTGCGCCCTCCAGACTTCACCTTCTCCTTCTCCTTCTTCTGCTTCTTCTGCTTCACACTCCAGACTTCACCTTCTCCTTCTCCTTCTTCTGCTTCTTCTGCTGCGCCCTCCAGGCTTCACCTTCTCCTTCTCCTTCTTCTGCTTCTTCTGCTTCACCGTCCTGACTTCACCTTCTCCTTCTCCTTCTTCTACTTCTTCTGCTACACCCCCCTGACTTCACCTGCTCCTTCTCCTTCTTCTGCTTCTTCTGATTCACCCTCCTAAATTCACCTTCTCCTTCTCCTTCTTCTGCTTCTTCTGATTCACCCTCCTGACTTCACCTTCTCCTTCTCCTTCTTCTGCTTCTTCTGATTCACCCTCCAGACTTCACCTTCTCCTTCTCCTTCTTCTGCTTCTTCTGATTCACCCTCCAGACTTCACCTTCTCCTTCTCCTTCTTCTGCTTCTTCTGATTCACCCTCCAGACCTCACCTTCTCCTTCTCCTTCTTCTACTTCCTCTGATTCACCCTCCAGACTTCATCTTCTCCTTCTCCTTCTTCTGCTTCTTCTGATTCACCCTCCAGACTTCACCTTCTCCTTCTCCTTCTTCTACTTCTTCTGATTCAGCCTCCAGACTTCACCTTCTCCTTCTCCTTCTTCTGCTTCTTCTGATTCACCCTCCAGACTTCACCTTCTCCTTCTCCTTCTTCTACTTCTTCTGATTCACCCTCCAGACTTCACCTTCTCCTTCTCCTTCTTCTACTTCTTCTGATTCACCCTCCAGTCTACACCTTCTCCTTCTCCTTCTTCTGTTTCTTCTGCTTCACCCTCCAGACTTCACCTTCTCCTTCTCTTTCTTCTGCTTCTTCTGATTCACCCTCCAGACTTCACCTTCTCCTTCTCCTTCTTCTGATTCTTCTGATTCACCCTCCAGACTTCACCTTCTCCTTCTCCTTCTTCTGCTTCTTCTGATTCACCCTCCAGAACTCACCTTCTCCTTCTCCTTCTTCTACTTCTTCTGCTTCACCCTCCAGACTTCACCTTCTCCTTCTCCTTCTTCTACTTCTTCTGATTCACCCTCCAGACTTCACCTTCTCCTTCTCCTTCTTATACTTCTTCTGATTCACCCTCCAGACTTCACCTTCTCCTTCTCCTTCTTCTACTTCTTCTGATTCACCCTCCAGACTTCACCTTCTCCTTCTCCTTCTTCTGCTTCTTCTGATTCACCCTCCAGACTTCACCTTCTCCTTCTCCTTATTCTGCTTCTTCTGATTCACCCTCCAGACTTCACCTTCTCCTTCTCCTTCTTCTGCTTCTTCTGATTCAACCTCCAGACTTCACCTTCTCCTTCTCCTTCTTCTGCTTCTTCTGATTCACCCTCCAGACTTCACCTTCTCCTTCTCCTTCTTCTTCTTCTTCTGATTCACCCTCCAGACTTCACCTTCTCCTTCTCCTTCTTCTGCTTCTTCTGATTCACCCTCCAGACTTCACCTTCTCCTTCTCCTTCGTCTACTTCTTCTGATTCACCCTCCAGACTACACCTTCTCCTTCTCCTTCTTCTACTTCTTCTGATTCACCCTCCAGACTTCACCTTCTCCTTCTCCTTCTTCTGTTTCTTCTGATTCACCCTCCAGACTTCACCTTCTCCTTCTCCTTCTTCTACTTCTTCTGATTCACCCTCCAGATATCACCTTCTCCTTCTCCTTCTTCTACTTCTTCTGATTCACCCTCCAGACTTCATCTTCTCCTTCTCCTTCTTCTGCTTCTTCTGATTCACCCTCCAGACTTCACCTTCTCCTTCTCCTTCTTCTGCTTCTTCTGATTCACCCTCCAGACTTCAACTTCTCCTTCTCCTTCTTCCACTTCTTCTGATTCACCCTCCAGACTTCACCTTCTCCTTCTCCTTCTTCTACTACTTCTGATTCACCCTCCAGTCTTCACCTTCTCCTTCTCCTTTTTCTGTTTCTTCTGCTTCACCCTCCAGACTTCACCTTCTCCTTCTCTTTCTTCTGCTTCTTCTGATTCACCCTCCAGACTTCACCTTCTCCTTCTCCTTCTTCTGATTCTTCTGATTCAACCTCCAGACTTCACCTTCTCATTCTCCTTCTTCTGCTTCTTATGCTGCGCCCTCCAGACTTCACCTTCTCCTTCTCCTTCTTCTGCTTCTTCTGCTTCACACTCCAGACTTCACCTTCTTCTTCTCCTTCTTCTGCTTCTTCTGCTGCGCCCTCCAGGCTTCACCTTCTCCTTCTCCTTCTTCTGCTTCTTCTGCTTCACCGTCCTGACTTCACCTTCTCCTTCTCCTTCTTCTACTTCTTCTGCTACACCCCCTTGACTTCACCTGCTCCTTCTCCTTTTTCTGCTTCTTCTGATTCACCCTCCAAAATTCACCTTCTCCTTCTCCTTCTTCTGCTTCTTCTGATTCACCCTCCTGACTTCACCTTCTCCTTCTCCTTCTTCTGCTTCTTCTGATTCACCCTCCAGACTTCACCTTCTCCTTCTCCTTCTTCTGCTTCTTCTGATTCACCCTCCAGACTTCACCTTCTCCTTCTCCTTCTTCTGCTTCTTCTGATTCACCCTCCAGACCTCACCTTCTCCTTCTCCTTCTTCTACTTCTTCTGATTCACCCTCCAGACTTCATCTTCTCCTTCTCCTTCTTCTGCTTCTTCTGATTCACCCTCCAGACTTCACCTTCTCCTTCTCCTTCTTCTGCTTCTTCTGATTCACCCTCCAGACTTCACCTTCTCCTTCTCCTTCTTCTACTTCTTCTGATTCACCCTCCAGACTTCACCTTCTCCTTCTCCTTCTTCGACTTCTTCTGATTCACCCTCCAGTCTTCACCTTCTCCTTCTCCTTCTTCTGTTTCTTCTGCTTCACCCTCCAGACTTCACCTTCTCCTTCTCTTTCTTCTGCTTCTACTGCTTCACCCTCCAGACTTCACCTTCTCCTTCTCCTTCTTCTGATTCTTCTGATTCACCCTCCAGACTTCACCTTCTCTATCTCCTTCTTCTGCTTCTTCTGATTCACCCTCCTGACTTCACCTTCCCCTTCTCCTTCTTCTACTTCTTCTGATTCACCCTCCTGACTTCACCTTCTCCTTCTCCTTCTTCTACTTCTTCTGCTTCACCCTCCAGACTTCACCTTCTCCTTCTCCTTCTTCTACTTCTTCTGATTCACCCTCCAGACGTCACCTGCTCCTTCTCCTTCTTCTGCTTCTTCTGATTCACCCTCCAGACTTCACCTTCTCCTTCTCCTTATTCTGCTTCTTCTGATTCACCCTCCAGACTTCACCTTCTCCTTCTCCTTCTTCTGCTTCTTCTGATTCACCCTCCAGACTTCACCTTCTCCTTCTCCTTCTTCTGCTTCTTCTGATTCACCCTCCAGACTTCACCTTCTCCTTCTCCTTCTTCTGCTTCTTCTGATTCACCCTCCAGACTTCACCTTCTCCTTCTCCTTCTTCTACTTCTTCTGATTCACCCTCCAGACTTCACATTCTCCTTCTCCTTCTTCTGCTTCTTCTGATTCAACCTCCTGACTTCACCTTCTCCTTCTCCTTCTTCTACTTCTTCTGATTCATCCTCCTGACTTCACCTTCTCCTTCTCCTTCTTCTACTTCTTCTGCTTCACCTTCCAGACTTCACCTTCTCCTTCTCCTTCTTCTACTTCTTCTGATTCACCCTCCAGACTTCACCTTCTCCTTCTCCTTCTTCTGCTTCTTCTGATTCACCCTCCAGACTTCACCTTCTCATTCTCCTTCTTCTGCTTCTTCTGCTGCGCCCTCCAGACTTCACCTTCTCCTTCTCCTTCTTCTGCTTCTTCTGCTTCACACTCCAGACTTTACCTTCTCCTTCTCCTTCTTCTGCTTCTTCTGCTGCGCCCTCCAGGCTTCACCTTATCCTTCTCCTTCTTCTGCTTCTTCTGCTTCACCGTCCTGACTTCACCTTCTCCTTCTCCTTCTTCTACTTCTTCTGCTACACCCCCCTGACTTCACCTGCTCCTTCTCCTTCTTCTGCTTCTTCTGATTCACCCTCCTAACTTCACCTTCTCCTTCTCCTTCTTCTGCTTCTTCTGATTCACCCTCCTGACTTCACCTTCTCCTTCTCCTTCTTCTGCTTCTTCTGATTCACCCTCCAGACTTCACCTTCTCCTTCTCCTTCTTCTGCTTCTTCTGATTCACCCTCCAGACTTCACCTTCTCCTTCTCCTTCTTCTGCTTCTTCTGATTCACCCTCCAGACCTCACCTTCTCCTTCTCCTTCTTCTACTTCTTCTGATTCACCCTCCAGACTTCATCTTCTCCTTCTCCTTCTTCTGCTTCTTCTGATTCACCCTCCAGACTTTACCTTCTCCTTCTTCTGCTTCTTCTGATTCACCCTCCAGACTTCACCTTCTCCTTCTCCTTCTTCTACTTCTTCTGATTCACCCTCCAGACTTCACCTTCTCCTTCTCCTTCTTCTACTTCTTCTGATTCACCCTCCAGTCTTCACCTTCTCCTTCTCCTTCTTCTGTTTCTTCTGCTTCACCCTCCAGACTTCACCTTCTCCTTCTCTTTCTTCTGCTTCTTCTGCTTCACCCTCCAGACTTCACCTTCTCCTTCTCCTTCTTCTGATTCTTCTGATTCACCCTCCAGACTTCACCTTCTCTATCTCCTTCTTCTGCTTCTTCTGATTCACCCTCCTGACTTCACCTTCTCCTTCTCCTTCTTCTACTTCTTCTGATTCACCCTCCTGACTTCACCTTCTCCTTCTCCTTCTTCTACTTCTTCTGCTTCACCCTCCAGACTTCAACTTCTCCTTCTCCTTTTTCTACTTCTTCTGATTCACCCTCCAGACTTCACCTTCTGCTTCTCCTTCTTCTGCTTCTTCTGATTCACCCTCCAGACTTCACCTTCTCCTTCTCCTTATTCTGCTTCTTCTGATTCACCCTCCAGACTTCACCTTCTCCTTCTCCTTCTTCTGCTTCTTCTGATTCACCCTCCAGACTTCACCTTCTCCTTCTCCTTCTTCTGCTTCTTCTGATTCACCCTCCAGACTTCACCTTCTCCTTCTCCTTCTTCTGCTTCTTCTGATTCACCCTCCAGACTTCACCTTCTCCTTCTCCTTCTTCTACTTCTTCTGATTCACCCTCCAGACTTCACCTTCTCCTTCTCCTTCTTCTGCTTCTTCTGATTCACCCTCCTGACTTCACCTTCTCCTTCTCCTTCTTCTACATCTTCTGATTCACCCTCCTGACTTCACCTTCTCCTTCTCCTTCTTCTACTTCTTCTGCTTCACCCTCCAGACTTCACCTTCTCCTTCTCCTTCTTCTACTTCTTCTGATTCACCCTCCAGACTTCACCTTCTCCTTCTCCTTCTTCTACTTCTTCTGATTCACCCTCCAGACTTCACCTTCTCCTTCTCCTTCTTCTACTTCTTCTGATTCACACTCCAGACTTCACCTTCTCCTTCTCCTTCTTCTGCTTCTTCTGATTCACCCTCCAGACATCACCTTCTCCTTCTCCTTATTCTGCTTCTTCTGAATCACCCTCCAGACTTCACCTTCTCCTTCTCCTTCTTCTGCTTCTTCTGATTCACCCTCCAGACTTCACCTTCTCCTTCTCCTTCTTCTGCTTCTTCTGATTCACCCTCCAGACTTCACCTTCACCTTCTCCTTCTTCTACTTCTTCTGATTCACCCTCCAGACTTCACCTTCTCCATCTCCTTCTTCTGCTTCTTCTGATTCACCCTCCAGACTTCACCTTCTCCTTCTCCTTCGTCTGCTTCTTCTGATTCACCCTCCAGACTTCACCTTCTCCTTCTCCTTCTTCTGCTTCTTCTGATTCACCCTCCAGACTTAACCTTCTCCTTCTCCTTCTTCTACTTCTTCTGATTCACCCTCCAGACTTCACCTTCTCCTTCTCTTTCTTCTGCTTCTTCTGATTCACCCTCCAGACTTCACCTTCTCCTTCTCCTTCTTCTGATTCTTCTGATTCACCCTCCAGACTTCACCTTCTCCTTCTCCTTCTTCTGCTTCTTCTGATTCACCCTCCTGACTTCACCTTCTCCTTCTCCTTCTTCTACATCTTCTGATTCACCCTCCTGACTTCACCTTCTCCTTCTCCTTCTTCTACTTCTTCTGCTTCACCCTCCAGACTTCACCTTCTCCTTCTCCTTCTTCTACTTCTTCTGATTCACCCTCCAGACTTCACCTTCTCCTTCTCCTTCTTCTACTTCTTCTGATTCACCCTCCAGACTTCACTTTCTCCTTCTCCTTCTTCTACTTCTTCTGATTCACCCTCCAGACTTCACCTTCTCCTTCTCCTTATTCTGCTTCTTCTGAATCACCCTCCAGACTTCACCTTCTCCTTCTCCTTCTTCTGCTTCTTCTGATTCACCCTCCAGACTTCACCTTCTCCTTCTCCTTCTTCTGCTTCTTCTGATTCACCCTCCAGACTTCACCTTCTCCTTCTCCTTCTTCTACTTCTTCTGATTCACCCTCCAGACTTCACCTTCTCCATCTCCTTCTTCTGCTTCTTCTGATTCACCCTCCAGACTTCACCTTCTCCTTCTCCTTCGTCTACTTCTTCTGATTCACCCTCCAGACTTCACCTTCTCCTTCTCCTTCCTTTGCTTCTTCTGATTCACCCTCCAGACTTCACCTTCTCCTTCTCCTTCTTCTGATTCTTCTGATTCACCCTCCAGACTTCACCTTCTCCTTCTCCATCTTCTGCTTCTTCTGATTCACCCTCCTGACTTCACCTTCTCCTTCTCCTTCTTCTACTTCTTCTGATTCACCCTCCTGACTTCACCTTCTCCTTCTCCATCTTCTACTTCTTCTGCTTCACCCTCCAGACTTCAACTTCTCCTTCTCCTTCTTCTACTTCTTCTGATTCACCCTCCAGACTTCACCTTCTCCTTCTCCTTCTTCTGCTTCTTCTGATTCACCCTCCAGACTTCACCTTCTCCTTCTCCTTCTTCTGCTTCTTCTGATTCACCCTCCAGACTTCACCTTCTCCTTCTCCTTCTTCTACTTCTTCTGATTCACCCTCCAGACTTCACCTTCTCCTTCTCCTTCTTCTGCTTCTTCTGATTCACCCTCCAGACTTGACCTTCTCCTTCTCCTTCGTCTACTTCTTCTGATTCACCCTCCAGACTACACCTTCTCCTTCTCCTTCTTCTACTTCTTCTGATTCACCCTCCAGACTTCACCTTCTCCTTCTCATTCTTCTGTTTCTTCTGATTCACCCTCCAGACTTCATCTTCTCCTTCTCCTTCTTCTACCTCTTCTGATTCACCCTCCAGACTTCACCTTCTCCTTCTCCTTCTTCTACTTCTTCTGATTCACCCTCCAGACTTCATCTTCTCCTTCTCCTTCTTCTACTTCTTCTGATTCACCCTCCAGACTTCACCTTCTCCTTCTCCTTCTTCTGCTTCTTCTGATTCACCCTCCAGACTTCACCTTCTCCTTCTCCTTATTCTGCTTCTTCTGATTCACCCTCCAGACTTCACCTTCTCCTTCTCCTTCTTCTACTTCTTCTGATTCACCCTCCAGACTTCATCTTCTCCTTCTCCTTCTTCTACTTCTTCTGATTCACCCTCCAGACTTCACCTTCTCCTTCTCCTTCTTCTGCTTCTTCTGATTCACCCTCCAGACTTCACCTTCTCCTTCTCCTTATTCTGCTTCTTCTGATTCACCCTCCAGACTTCACCTTCTCCTTCTCCTTCTTCTGCTTCTTCTGATTCACCCTCCAGACTTCACCTTCTCCTTCTCCTTCTTCTGCTTCTTCTGATTCACCCTCCAGACTTCACCTTCTCCTTCTCCTTCTTCTACTTCTTCTGATTCACCCTCCAGACTTAACCTTCTCCTTCTCCTTCTTCTGCTTCTTCTGATTCACCCTCCAGACTTCACCTTCTCCTTCTCCTTCGTCTACTTCTTCTGATTCACCCTCCAGACTACACCTTCTCCTTCTCCTTCTTCTACTTCTTCTGATTCACCCTCCAGACTTCACCTTCTCCTTCTCCTTCTTCTGTTTCTTCTGATTCACCCTCCAGACTTCATCTTCTCCTTCTCCTTCTTCTACTTCTTCTGATTCACCCTCCAGACTTCACCTTCTCCTTCTCCTTCTTCTACTTCTTCTGATTCACCCTCCGGACTTCATCTTCTCCTTCTCCTTCTTCTGCTTCTTCTGATTCACCCTCCAGACTTCACCTTCTCCTTCTCCTTCTTCTGCTTCTTCTGATTCACCCTCCAGACTTCACCTTCTCCTTCTCCTTCTTCTGCTTCTTCTGATTCACCCTCCAGACTTCACCTTCTCCTTCTCCTTCTTCTACTTCTTCTGATTCACCCTCCAGACTTCACCTTCTCCTTCTCCTTCTTCTGCTTCTTCTGCTTCACCCTCCAGACTTCACCTTCTCCTTCTCCTTCTTCTGATTCTTCTGATTCACCCTCCAGACTTCACCTTCTCTATCTCCTTCTTCTGCTTCTTCTGATTCACCCTCCTGACTTCACCTTCTCCTTTTCCTTCTTCTACTTCTTCTGATTCACCCTCCAGACTTCACCTTCTCCTTCTCCTTCTTCTACTTCTTCTGATTCACCCTCCAGACTTCAACTTCTCCTTCTCCTTCTTCTACTTCTTCTGATTCACCCTCCAGACTTCACCTTCTCCTTCTCCTTCTTCTGCTTCTTCTGATTCACCCTCCAGACTTCACCTTCTCCTTCTCCTTATTCTGCTTCTTCTGAATCACACTCCAGACTTCACCTTCTCCTTCTCCTTCTTCTGCTTCTTCTGATTCACCCTCCAGACTTCACCTTCTCCTTCTCCTTCTTCTGCTTCATCTGATTCACCCTCCAGACTTCACCTTCACCTTCTCCTTCTTCTACTTCTTCTGATTCACCCTCCAGACTTCACCTTCTCCATCTCCTTCTTCTGCTTCTTCTGATTCACCCTCCAGACTTCACCTTCTCCTTCTCCTTCGTCTGCTTCTTCTGATTCACCCTCCAGACTTCACCTTCTCCTTCTCCTTCTTCTGCTTCTTCTGATTCACCCTCCAGACTTCACCTTCTCCTTCTCCTTCTTCTGCTTCTTCTGATTCACCCTCCAGACTTCACCTTCTCCTTCTCCTTCTTCTGCTTCTTCTGATTCACCCTCCAGACTTCACCTTCTCCTTCTCCTTCTTCTACTTCTTCTGATTCACCCTCCAGACTTCACCTTCTCCTTCTCCTTCTTCTGCTTCTTCTGATTCACCCTCCTGACTTCACCTTCTCCTTCTCCTTCTTCTACATCTTCTTATTCACCCTCCTGACTTCACCTTCTCCTTCTCCTTCTTCTACTTCTTCTGCTTCACCCTCCAGACTTCACCTTCTCCTTCTCCTTCTTCTGCTTCTTCTGATTCACCCTCCAGACTTCACCTTCTCCTTCTCCTTCTTCTGCTTCTTCTGATTCACCCTCCAGACTTCACCTTCACCTTCTCCTTCTTCTACTTCTTCTGATTCACCCTCCAGACTTCACCTTCTCCATCACCTTCTTCTGCTTCTTCTGATTCACCCTCCAGACTTCACCTTCTCCTTCTCCTTCGTCTGCTTCTTCTGATTCACCCTCCAGACTTCACCTTCTCCTTCTCCTTCTTCTGCTTCTTCTGATTCACCCTCCAGACTTCACCTTCTCCTTCTCCTTCTTCTACTTCTTCTGATTCACCCTCCAGACTTCACCTTCTCCTTCTCTTTCTTCTGCTTCTTCTGATTCACCCTCCAGACTTCACCTTCTCCTTCTCCTTCTTCTGATTCTTCTGATTCACCCTCCAGACTTCACCTTCTCCTTCTCCTTCTTCTGCTTCTTCTGATTCACCCTCCTGACTTCACCTTCTCCTTCTCCTTCTTCTACATCTTCTGATTCACCCTCCTGACTTCACCTTCTCCTTCTCCTTCTTCTACTTCTTCTGCTTCACCCTCCAGACTTCACCTTCTCCTTCTCCTTCTTCTACTTCTTCTGAATCACCCTCCAGACTTCACCTTCTCCTTCTCCTTCTTCTACTTCTTCTGATTCACCCTCCAGACTTCACTTTCTCCTTCTCCTTCTTCTACTTCTTCTGATTCACCCTCCAGACTTCACCTTCTCCTTCTCCTTATTCTGCTTCTTCTGAATCACCCTCCAGACTTCACCTTCTCCTTCTCCTTCTTCTGCTTCTTCTGATTCACCCTCCAGACTTCACCTTCTCCTTCTCCTTCTTCTGCTTCTTCTGATTCACCCTCCAGACTTCACCTTCTCCTTCTCCTTCTTCTACTTCTTCTGATTCACCCTCCAGACTTCACCTTCTCCATCTCCTTCTTCTGCTTCTTCTGATTCACCCTCCAGACTTCACCTTCTCCTTCTCCTTCGTCTACTTCTCCTGATTCACCCTCCAGACTACACCTTCTCCTTCTCCTTCTTCTACTTCTTCTGATTCACCCTCCAGACTTCACCTTCTCCTTCTCCTTCTTCTGTTTCTTCTGATTCACCCTCCAGACTTCACATTCTCCTTCTCCTTCTTCTGCTTCTTCTGATTCACCCTCCTTACTTCACCTTCTCCTTCTCCTTCTTCTACTTCTTCTGATTCACCCTCCTGACTTCACCTTCTCCTTCTCCTTCTTCTACTTCTTCTGCTCACCCTCCAGACTTCACCTTCTCCTTCTCCTTCTTCTACTTCTTCTGATTCACCCTCCAGACTTCACCTTCTCCTTCTCCTTATTCTGCTTCTTCTGATTCACCCTCCAGACTTCAACTTCTCCTTCTCCTTATTCTGCTTCTTCTGATTCACCCTCCAGACTTCACCTTCTCCTTCTCCTTCCTTTGCTTCTTCTGATTCACCCTCCAGACTTCACCTTCTCCTTCTCCTTCTTCTGATTCTCCTGATTCACCCTCCAGACTTCACCTTCTCCTTCTCCATCTTCTGCTTCTTCTGATTCACCCTCCTGACTTCACCTTCTCCTTCTCCTTCTTCTACTTCTTCTGATTCACCCTCCTGACTTCACCTTCTCCTTCTCCATCTTCTACTTCTTCTGCTTCACCCTCCAGACTTCAACTTCTCCTTCTCCTTCTTCTACTTCTTCTGATTCACCCTCCAGACTTCACCTTCTCCTTCTCCTTCTTCTGCTTCTTCTGATTCACCCTCCAGACTTCACCTTCTCCTTCTCCTTCTTCTGCTTCTTCTGATTCACCCTCCAGACTTCACCTTCTCCTTCTCCTTCTTCTACTTCTTCTGATTCACCCTCCAGACTTCACCTTCTCCTTCTCCTTCTTCTGCTTCTTCTGATTCACCCTCCAGACTTCACCTTCTCCTTCTCCTTCGTCTACTTCTTCTGATTCACCCTCCAGACTACACCTTCTCCTTCTCCTTCTTCTACTTCTTCTGATTCACCCTCCAGACTTCACCTTCTCCTTCTCATTCTTCTGTTTCTTCTGATTCACCCTCCAGACTTCATCTTCTCCTTCTCCTTCTTCTACCTCTTCTGATTCACCCTCCAGACTTCACCTTCTCCTTCTCCTTCTTCTACTTCTTCTGATTCACCCTCCAGACTTCATCTTCTCCTTCTCCTTCTTCTACTTCTTCTGATTCACCCTCCAGACTTCACCTTCTCCTTCTCCTTCTTCTGCTTCTTCTGATTCACCCTCCAGACTTCACCTTCTCCTTCTCCTTATTCTGCTTCTTCTGATTCACGCTCCAGACTTCACCTTCTCCTTCTCCTTCTTCTACTTCTTCTGATTCACCCTCCAGACTTCACCTTCTCCTTCTCCTTCTTCTGCTTCTTCTGATTCACCCTCCAGACTTCACCTTCTCCTTCTCCTTCTTCTACTTCTTCTGATTCACCCTCCAGACTTCACCTTCTCCTTCTCCTTCTTCTGTTTCTTCTGATTCACCCTCCAGACTTCATCTACTCCTTCTCCTTCTTCTACTTCTTCTGATTCACCCTCCAGACTTCACCTTCTCCTTCTCCTTCTTCTACTTCTTCTGATTCACCCTCCAGACTTCATCTTCTCCTTCTCCTTCTTCTACTTCTTCTGATTCACCCTCCAGACTTCACCTTCTCCTTCTCCTTCTTCTGCTTCTTCTGATTCACCCTCCAGACTTCACCTTCTCCTTCTCCTTATTCTGCTTCTTCTGATTCACCCTCCAGACTTCACCTTCTCCTTCTCCTTCTTCTGCTTCTTCTGATACACCCTCCAGACTTCACCTTCTCCTTCTCCTTCTTCTGCTTCTTCTGATTCACCCTCCAGACTTCACCTTCTCCTTCTCCTTCTTCTACTTCTTCTGATTCACCCTCCAGACTTAACCTTCTCCTTCTCCTTCTTCTGCTTCTTCTGATTCACCCTCCAGACTTCACCTTCTCCTTCTCCTTCGTCTACTTCTTCTGATTCACCCTCCAGACTACACCTTCTCCTTCTCCTTCTTCTACTTCTTCTGATTCACCCTCCAGACTTCACCTTCTCCTTCTCCTTCTTCTGTTTCTTCTGATTCACCCTCCAGACTTCATCTTCTCCTTCTCCTTCTTCTACTTCTTCTGATTCACCCTCCAGACTTCACCTTCTCCTTCTCCTTCTTCTACTTCTTCTGATTCACCCTCCGGACTTCATCTTCTCCTTCTCCTTCTTCTGCTTCTTCTGATTCACCCTCCAGACTTCACCTTCTCCTTCTCCTTCTTCTGCTTCTTCTGATTCACCCTCCAGACTTCACCTTCTCCTTCTCCTTCTTCTGCTTCTTCTGATTCACCCTCCAGACTTCACCTTCTCCTTCTCCTTCTTCTACTTCTTCTGATTCACCCTCCAGACTTCACCTTCTCCTTCTCCTTCTTCTGCTTCTTCTGATTCACCCTCCTGACTTCACCTTCTCCTTCTCCTTCTTCTACATCTTCTGATTCACCCTCCTGACTTCACCTTCTCCTTCTCCTTCTTCTACTTCTTCTGCTTCACCCTCCAGACTTCACCTTCTCCTTTTCCTTCTTCTACTTCTTCTGATTCACCCTCCAGACTTCACCTTCTCCTTCTCCTTCTTCTACTTCTTCTGATTCACCCTCCAGACTTCAACATCTCCTTCTCCTTCTTCTACTTCTTCTGATTCACCCTCCAGACTTCACCTTCTCCTTCTCCTTCTTCTGCTTCTTCTGATTCACCCTCCAGACTTCACCTTCTCCTTCTCCTTATTCTGCTTCTTCTGAATCACCCTCCAGACTTCACCTTCTCCTTCTCCTTCTTCTGCTTCTTCTGATTCACCCTCCAGACTTCACCTTCTCCTTCTCCTTCTTCTGCTTCTTCTGATTCACCCTCCAGACTTCACCTTCACCTTCTCCTTCTTCTACTTCTTCTGATTCACCCTCCAGACTTCACCTTCTCCATCTCCTTCTTCAGCTTCTTCTGATTCACCCTCCAGACTTCACCTTCTCCTTCTCCTTCGTCTGCTTCTTCTGATTCACCCTCCAGACTTCACCTTCTCCTTCTCCTTCTACTGCTTCTTCTGATTCACCCTCCAGACTTCACCTTCTCCTTCTCCTTCTTCTACTTCTTCTTATTCACCCTCCAGACTTCACCTTCTCCTTCTCTTTCTTCTGCTTCTTCTGATTCACCCTCCAGACTTCACCTTCTCCTTCTCCTTCTTCTGATTCTTCTGATTCACCCTCCAGACTTCACCTTCTCCTTCTCCTTCTTCTGCTTCTTCTGATTCACCCTCCTGACTTCACCTTCTCCTTCTCCTTCTTCTACATCTTCTGATTCACCCTCCTGACTTCACCTTCTCCTTCTCCTTCTTCTACTTCTTCTGCTTCACCCTCCAGACTTCACCTTCTCCTTCTCCTTCTTCTACTTCTTCTGATTCACCCTCCAGACTTCACCTTCTCCTTCTCCTTCTTCTACTTCTTCTGATTCACCCTCCAGACTTCACTTTCTCCTTCTCCTTCTTCTACTTCTTCTGATTCATCCTCCAGACTTCACCTTCTCCTTCTCCTTCTTCTGCTTCTTCTGATTCACCCTCCAGACATCACCTTCTCCTTCTCCTTATTCTGCTTCTTCTGAATCACCCTCCAGACTTCACCTTCTCCTTCTCCTTCTTCTGCTTCTTCTGATTCACCCTCCAGACTTCACCTTCTCCTTCTCCTTCTTCTGCTTCTTCTGATTCACCCTCCAGACTTCACCTTCTCCTTCTCCTTCTTCTACTTCTTCTGATTCACCCTCCAGACTTCACCTTCTCCATCTCCTTCTTCTGCTTCTTCTGATTCACCCTCCAGACTTCACCTTCTCCTTCTCCTTCGTCTACTTCTTCTGATTCACCCTCCAGACTACACCTTCTCCTTCTCCTTCTTCTACTTCTTCTGATTCACCCTCCAGACTTCACCTTCTCCTTCTCCTTCTTCTGTTTCTTCTGATTCACCCTCCAGACTTCACCTTCTCCTTCTCCTTCTTCTGCTTCTTCTGATTCACCCTCCTGACTTCACCTTCTCCTTCTCCTTCTTCTACTTCTTCTGCTTCACCCTCCAGACTTCACCTTCTCCTTCTCCTTCTTCTACTTCTTCTGATTCACCCTCCAGACTTCACCTTCTCCTTCTCCTTCTTCTGCTTCTTCTGATACACCCTCCAGACTTCACCTTCTCCTTCTCCTTATTCTGCTTCTTCTGATTCACCCTCCAGACTTCAACTTCTCCTTCTCCTTATTCTGCTTCTTCTGATTCACCCTCCAGACTTCACCTTCTCCTTCTCCTTCCTTTGCTTCTTCTGATTCACCCTCCAGACTTCACCTTCTCCTTCTCCTTCTTCTGATTCTTCTGATTCACCCTCCAGACTTCACCTTCTCCTTCTCCATCTTCTGCTTCTTCTGATGCACCCTCCTGACTTCACCTTCTCCTTCTCTTTCTTCTACTTCTTCTGATTCACCCTCCTGACTTCACCTTCTCCTTCTCCATCTTCTACTTCTTCTGCTTCACCCTCCAGACTACAACTTCTCCTTCTCCTTCTTCTACTTCTTCTGATTCACCCTCCAGACTTCACCTTCTCCTTCTCCTTCTTCTGCTTCTTCTGATTCACCCTCCAGACTTCACCTTCTCCTTCTCCTTCTTCTGCTTCTTCTGATTCACCCTCCAGACTTCACCTTCTCCTTCTCCTTCTTCTACTTCTTCTGATTCACCCTCCAGACTTCACCTTCTCCTTCTCCTTCTTCTGCTTCTTCTGATTCACCCTCCAGACTTCACCTTCTCCTTCTCCTTCTTCTACTTCTTCTGATTCACCCTCCAGACTTCACCTTCTCCATCTCCTTCTTCTGCTTCTTCTGATTCACCCTCCAGACTTCACCTTCTCCTTCTCCTTCGTCTACTTCTTCTGATTCACCCTCCAGACTACACCTTCTCCTTCTCCTTCTTCTACTTCTTCTGATTCACCCTCCAGACTTCACCTTCTCCTTCTCCTTCTTCTGTTTCTTCTGATTCACCCTCCAGACTTCACCTTCTCCTTCTCCTTCTTCTGCTTCTTCTGATTCACCCTCCTGACTTCACCTTCTCCTTCTCCTTCTTCTACTTCTTCTGATTCACCCTCCTGACTTCACCTTCTCCTTCTCCTTCTTCTACTTCTTCTGCTTCACCCTCCAGACTTCACCTTCTCCTTCTCCTTCTTCTACTTCTTCTGATTCACCCTCCAGACTTCACCTTCTCCTTCTCCTTCTTCTGCTTCTTCTGATACACCCTCCAGACTTCACCTTCTCCTTCTCCTTATTCTGCTTCTTCTGATTCACCCTCCAGACTTCAACTTCTCCTTCTCCTTATTCTGCTTCTTCTGATTCACCCTCCAGACTTCACCTTCTCCTTCTCCTTCCTTTGCTTCTTCTGATTCACCCTCCAGACTTCACCTTCTCCTTCTCCTTCTTCTGATTCTTCTGATTCACCCTCCAGACTTCACCTTCTCCTTCTCCATCTTCTGCTTCTTCTGATTCACCCTCCTGACTTCACCTTCTCCTTCTCCTTCTTCTACTTCTTCTGATTCACCCTCCTGACTTCACCTTCTCCTTCTCCATCTTCTACTTCTTCTGCTTCACCCTCCAGACTACAACTTCTCCTTCTCCTTCTTCTACTTCTTCTGATTCACCCTCCAGACTTCACCTTCTCCTTCTCCTTCTTCTGCTTCTTCTGATTCACCCTCCAGACTTCACCTTCTCCTTCTCCTTCTTCTGCTTCTTCTGATTCACCCTCCAGACTTCACCTTCTCCTTCTCCTTCTTCTACTTCTTCTGATTCACCCTCCAGACTTCACCTTCTCCTTCTCCTTCTTCTGCTTCTTCTGATTCACCCTCCAGACTTCTCCTTCTCCTTCTCCTTCGTCTACTTCTTCTGATTCACCCTCCAGACTACACCTTCTCCTTCTCCTTCTTCTACTTCTTCTGATTCACCCTCCAGACTTCACCTTCTCCTTCTCATTCTTCTGTTTCTTCTGATTCACCCTCCAGACTTCATCTTCTCCTTCTCCTTCTTCTACCTCTTCTGATTCACCCTCCAGACTTCACCTTCTCCTTCTCCTTCTTCTACTTCTTCTGATTCACCCTCCAGACTTCATCTTCTCCTTCTCCTTCTTCTACTTCTTCTGATTCTCCCTCCAGACTTCACCTTCTCCTTCTCCTTCTTCTGCTTCTTCTGATTCACCCTCCAGACTTCACCTTCTCCTTCTCCTTATTCTGCTTCTTCTGATTCACCCTCCAGACTTCACCTTCTCCTTCTCCTTCTTCTACTTCTTCTGATTCACCCTCCAGACTTCACCTTCTCCTTCTCCTTCTTCTGCTTCTTCTGATTCACCCTCCAGACTTCACCTTCTCCTTCTCCTTCTTCTACTTCTTCTGATTCACCCTCCAGACTTCACCTTCTCCTTCTCCTTCTTCTGTTTCTTCTGATTCACCCTCCAGACTTCATCTTCTCCTTCTCCTTCTTCTACTTCTTCTGATTCACCCTCCAGACTTCACCTTCTCCTTCTCCTTATTCTGCTTCTTCTGATTCACCCTCCAGACTTCACCTTCTCCTTCTCCTTCTTCTACTTCTTCTGATTCACCCTCCAGACTTCACCTTCTCCTTCTCCTTCTTCTGCTTCTTCTGATTCACCCTCCAGACTTCACCTTCTCCTTCTCCTTCTTCTACTTCTTCTGATTCACCCTCCAGACTTCACCTTCTCCTTCTCCTTCTTCTGTTTCTTCTGATTCACCCTCCAGACTTCATCTTCTCCTTCTCCTTCTTCTACTTCTTCTGATTCACCCTCCAGACTTCACCTTCTCCTTCTCCTTCTTCTACTTCTTCTGATTCACCCTCCAGACTTCACCTTCTCCTTCTCCTTATTCTGCTTCTTCTGATTCACCCTCCAGACTTCACCTTCTCCTTCTCCTTCTTCTACTTCTTCTGATTCACCCTCCAGACTTCACCTTCTCCTTCTCCTTCTTCTGCTTCTTCTGATTCACCCTCCAGACTTCACCTTCTCCTTCTCCTTCTTCTGCTTCTTCTGATTCACCCTCCAGACTTCACCTTCTCCTTCTCCTTATTCTGCTTCTTCTGATTCACCCTCCAGACTTCACCTTCTCCTTCTCCTTCTTCTACTTCTTCTGATTCACCCTCCAGACTTCACCTTCTCCTTCTCCTTCTTCTGCTTCTTCTGATTCACCCTCCAGACTTCACCTTCTCCTTCTCCTTCTTCTACTTCTTCTGATTCACCCTCCAGACTTCACCTTCTCCTTCTCCTTCTTCTGTTTCTTCTGATTCACCCTCCAGACTTCATCTACTCCTTCTCCTTCTTCTACTTCTTCTGATTCACCCTCCAGACTTCACCTTCTCCTTCTCCTTCTTCTACTTCTTCTGATTCACCCTCCAGACTTCATCTTCTCCTTCTCCTTCTTCTACTTCTTCTGATTCACCCTCCAGACTTCACCTTCTCCTTCTCCTTCTTCTGCTTCTTCTGATTCACCCTCCAGACTTCACCTTCTCCTTCTCCTTATTCTGCTTCTTCTGATTCACCCTCCAGACTTCACCTTCTCCTTCTCCTTCTTCTGCTTCTTCTGATACACCCTCCAGACTTCACCTTCTCCTTCTCCTTCTTCTGCTTCTTCTGATTCACCCTCCAGACTTCACCTTCTCCTTCTCCTTCTTCTACTTCTTCTGATTCACCCTCCAGACTTAACCTTCTCCTTCTCCTTCTTCTGCTTCTTCTGATTCACCCTCCAGACTTCACCTTCTCCTTCTCCTTCGTCTACTTCTTCTGATTCACCCTCCAGACTACACCTTCTCCTTCTCCTTCTTCTACTTCTTCTGATTCACCCTCCAGACTTCACCTTCTCCTTCTCCTTCTTCTGTTTCTTCTGATTCACCCTCCAGACTTCATCTTCTCCTTCTCCTTCTTCTACTTCTTCTGATTCACCCTCCAGACTTCACCTTCTCCTTCTCCTTCTTCTACTTCTTCTGATTCACCCTCCGGACTTCATCTTCTCCTTCTCCTTCTTCTGCTTCTTCTGATTCACCCTCCAGACTTCACCTTCTCCTTCTCCTTCTTCTGCTTCTTCTGATTCACCCTCCAGACTTCACCTTCTCCTTCTCCTTCTTCTGCTTCTTCTGATTCACCCTCCAGACTTCACCTTCTCCTTCTCCTTCTTCTACTTCTTCTGATTCACCCTCCAGACTTCACCTTCTCCTTCTCCTTCTTCTGCTTCTTCTGATTCACCCTCCTGACTTCACCTTCTCCTTCTCCTTCTTCTACATCTTCTGATTCACCCTCCTGACTTCACCTTCTCCTTCTCCTTCTTCTACTTCTTCTGCTTCACCCTCCAGACTTCACCTTCTCCTTTTCCTTCTTCTACTTCTTCTGATTCACCCTCCAGACTTCACCTTCTCCTTCTCCTTCTTCTACTTCTTCTGATTCACCCTCCAGACTTCAACATCTCCTTCTCCTTCTTCTACTTCTTCTGATTCACCCTCCAGACTTCACCTTCTCCTTCTCCTTCTTCTGCTTCTTCTGATTCACCCTCCAGACTTCACCTTCTCCTTCTCCTTATTCTGCTTCTTCTGAATCACCCTCCAGACTTCACCTTCTCCTTCTCCTTCTTCTGCTTCTTCTGATTCACCCTCCAGACTTCACCTTCTCCTTCTCCTTCGTCTACTTCTTCTGATTCACCCTCCAGACTTCACCTTCACCTTCTCCTTCTTCTACTTCTTCTGATTCACCCTCCAGACTTCACCTTCTCCATCTCCTTCTTCTGTTTCTTCTGATTCACCCTCCAGACTTCACCTTCTCCTTCTCCTTCTTCTGCTTCTTCTGATTCACCCTCCTGACTTCACCTTCTCCTTCTCCTTCTTCTACTTCTTCTGATTCACCCTCCTGACTTCACCTTCTCCTTCTCCTTCTTCTACTTCTTCTGCTTCACCCTCCAGACTTCACCTTCTCCTTCTCCTTCTTCTACTTCTTCTGATTCACCCTCCAGACTTCACCTTCTCCTTCTCCTTCTTCTGCTTCTTCTGATACACCCTCCAGACTTCACCTTCTCCTTCTCCTTATTCTGCTTCTTCTGATTCACCCTCCAGACTTCAACTTCTCCTTCTCCTTATTCTGCTTCTTCTGATTCACCCTCCAGACTTCACCTTCTCCTTCTCCTTCCTTTGCTTCTTCTGATTCACCCTCCAGACTTCACCTTCTCCTTCTCCTTCTTCTGATTCTTCTGATTCACCCTCCAGACTTCACCTTCTCCTTCTCCATCTTCTGCTTCTTCTGATTCACCCTCCTGACTTCACCTTCTCCTTCTCCTTCTTCTACTTCTTCTGATTCACCCTCCTGACTTCACCTTCTCCTTCTCCATCTTCTACTTCTTCTGCTTCACCCTCCAGACTACAACTTCTCCTTCTCCTTCTTCTACTTCTTCTGATTCACCCTCCAGACTTCACCTTCTCCTTCTCCTTCTTCTGCTTCTTCTGATTCACCCTCCAGACTTCACCTTCTCCTTCTCCTTCTTCTGCTTCTTCTGATTCACCCTCCAGACTTCACCTTCTCCTTCTCCTTCTTCTACTTCTTCTGATTCACCCTCCAGACTTCACCTTCTCCTTCTCCTTCTTCTGTTTCTTCTGATTCACCCTCCAGACTTCATCTTCTCCTTCTCCTTCTTCTACTTCTTCTGATTCACCCTCCAGACTTCACCTTCTCCTTCTCCTTCTTCTACTTCTTCTGATTCACCCTCCAGACTTCATCTTCTCCTTCTCCTTCTTCTACTTCTTCTGATTCACCCTCCAGACTTCACCTTCTCCTTCTCCTTCTTCTGCTTCTTCTGATTCACCCTCCAGACTTCACCTTCTCCTTCTCCTTATTCTGCTTCTTCTGATTCACCCTCCAGACTTCACCTTCTCCTTCTCCTTCTTCTGCTTCTTCTGATTCACCCTCCAGACTTCACCTTCTCCTTCTCCTTCTTCTGCTTCTTCTGATTCACCCTCCAGACTTCACCTTCTCCTTCTCCTTCTTCTACTTCTTCTGATTCACCCTCCAGACTTAACCTTCTCCTTCTCCTTCTTCTGCTTCTTCTGATTCACCCTCCAGACTTCACCTTCTCCTTCTCCTTCGTCTACTTCTTCTGATTCACCCTCCAGACTACACCTTCTCCTTCTCCTTCTTCTACTTCTTCTGATTCACCCTCCAGACTTCACCTTCTCCTTCTCCTTCTTCTGTTTCTTCTGATTCACCCTCCAGACTTCATCTTCTCCTTCTCCTTCTTCTACTTCTTCTGATTCACCCTCCAGACTTCACCTTCTCCTTCTCCTTCTTCTACTTCTTCTGATTCACCCTCCGGACTTCATCTTCTCCTTCTCCTTCTTCTGCTTCTTCTGATTCACCCTCCAGACTTCACCTTCTCCTTCTCCTTCTTCTGCTTCTTCTGATTCACCCTCCAGACTTCAACTTCTCCTTCTCCTTCTTCTACTTCTTCTGATTCACCCTCCAGACTTCACCTTCTCCTTCTCCTTCTTCTACTTCTTCTGATTCACCCTCCAGTCTTCACCTTCTCCTTCTCCTTCTTCTGTTTCTTCTGCTTCACCCTCCAGACTTCACCTTCTCCTTCTCTTTCTTCTGCTTCTTCTGATTCACCCTCCAGACTTCACCTTCTCCTTCTCCTTCTTCTGATTCTTCTGCTTCACCCTCCAGACTTCACCTTCTCCTTCTCCTTCTTCTACTTCTTCTGATTCACCCTCCAGACTTCACCTTCTCCTTCTCCTTCTTCTGCTTCTTCTGCTTCACACTCCAGACTTCACCTTCTCCTTCTCCTTCTTCTGCTTCTTCTGCTGCGCCCTCCAGGCTTCACCTTCTCCTTCTCCTTCTTCTGCTTCTTCTGCTTCACCGTCCTGACTTCACCTTCTCCTTCTCCTTCTTCTACTTCTTCTGCTACACCCCCCTGACTTCACCTGCTCCTTCTCCTTCTTCTGCTTCTTCTGATTCACCCTCCTAACTTCACCTACTCCTTCTCCTTCTTCTGCTTCTTCTGATTCACCCTCCTGACTTCACCTTCTCCTTCTCCTTCTTCTGCTTCTTCTGATTCACCCTCCAGACTTCACCATCTCCTTCTCCTTCTTCTGCTTCTTCTGATTCACCCTCCAGACTTCACCTTCTCCTTCTCCTTCTTCTGCTTCTTCTGATTCACCCTCCAGACCTCACCTTCTCCTTCTCCTTCTTCTACTTCTTCTGATTCACCCTCCAGACTTCATCTTCTCCTTCTCCTTCTTCTGCTTCTTCTGATTCACCCTCCAGACTTCACCTTCTCCTTCTCCTTCTTCTGCTTCTTCTGATTCACCCTCCAGACTTCACCTTCTCCTTCTCCTTCTTCTACTTCTTCTGATTCACCCTCCAGACTTCACCTTCTCCTTCTCCTTCTTCTACTTCTTCTGATTCACCCTCCAGTCTTCACCTTCTCCTTCTCCTTCTTCTGTTTCTTCTGCTTCACCCTCCAGACTTCACCTTCTCCTTCTCTTTCTTCTGCTTCTTCTGCTTCACCCTCCAGACTTCAACTTCTCCTTCTCCTTCTTCTGATTCTTCTGATTCACCCTCCAGACTTCACCTTCTCTATCTCCTTCTTCTGCTTCTTCTGAATCACCCTCCTGACTTCACCTTCTCCTTCTCCTTCGTCTACTTCTTCTGATTCACCCTCCTGACTTCACCTTCTCCTTCTCCTTCTTCTACTTCTTCTGCTTCACCCTCCAGACTTCACCTTCTCCTTCTCCTTCTTCTACTTCTTCTGATTCACCCTCCAGACTTCACCTTCTTCTTCTCCTTCTTCTGCTTCTTCTGATTCACCCTCCAGACTTCACCTTCTCCTTCTCCTTATTCTGCTTCTTCTGATTCACCCTCCAGACTTCACCTTCTCCTTCTCCTTCTTCTGCTTCTTCTGATTCACCCTCCAGACTTCACCTTCTCCTTCTCCTTCTTCTGCTTCTTCTGATTCACCCTCCAGACTTCACCTTCTCCTTCTCCTTCTTCTGCTTCTTCTGATTCACCCTCCAGACTTCACCTTCTCCTTCTCCTTCTTCTACTTCTTCTGATTCACCCTCCAGACTTCACCTTCTCCTTCTCCTTCTTCTGCTTCTTCTGATTCACCCTCCTGACTTCACCTTCTCCTTCTCCTTCTTCTACATCTTCTGATTCACCCTCCTGACTTCACCTTCTCCTTCTCCTTCTTCTACTTCTTCTGCTTCACCCTCCAGACTTCACCTTCTCCTTCTCCTTCTTCTACTTCTTCTGATTCACCCTCCAGACTTCACCATCTCCTTCTCCTTCTTCTACTTCTTCTGATTCACCCTCCAGACTTCACCTTCTCCTTCTCCTTCTTCTACTTCTTCTGATTCACCTTCCAGACTTCACCTTCTCCTTCTCCTTCTTCTGCTTCTTCTGATTCACCCTCCAGACTTCTCCTTCTCCTTCTCCTTCGTCTACTTCTTCTGATTCACCCTCCAGACTACACCTTCTCCTTCTCCTTCTTCTACTTCTTCTGATTCACCCTCCAGACTTCACCTTCTCCTTCTCATTCTTCTGTTTCTTCTGATTCACCCTCCAGACTTCATCTTCTCCTTCTCCTTCTTCTACCTCTTCTGATTCACCCTCCAGACTTCACCTTCTCCTTCTCCTTCTTCTACTTCTTCTGATTCTCCCTCCAGACTTCACCTTCTCCTTCTCCTTCTTCTGCTTCTTCTGATTCGCCCTCCAGACTTCACCTTCTCCTTCTCCTTATTCTGCTTCTTCTGATTCACCCTCCAGACTTCACCTTCTCCTTCTCCTTCTTCTACTTCTTCTGATTCACCCTCCAGACTTCACCTTCTCCTTCTCCTTCTTCTGCTTCTTCTGATTCACCCTCCAGACTTCACCTTCTCCTTCTCCTTCTTCTACTTCTTCTGATTCACCCTCCAGACTTCACCTTCTCCTTCTCCTTCTTCTGTTTCTTCTGATTCACCCTCCAGACTTCATCTTCTCCTTCTCCTTCTTCTACTTCTTCTGATTCACCCTCCAGACTTCACCTTCTCCTTCTCCTTATTCTGCTTCTTCTGATTCACCCTCCAGACTTCACCTTCTCCTTCTCCTTCTTCTACTTCTTCTGATTCACCCTCCAGACTTCACCTTCTCCTTCTCCTTCTTCTGCTTCTTCTGATTCACCCTCCAGACTTCACCTTCTCCTTCTCCTTCTTCTACTTCTTCTGATTCACCCTCCAGACTTCACCTTCTCCATCTCCTTCTTCTGTTTCTTCTGATTCACCCTCCAGACTTCATCTTCTCCTTCTCCTTCTTCTACTTCTTCTGATTCACCCTCCAGACTTCACCTTCTCCTTCTCCTTCTTCTACTTCTTCTGATTCACCCTCCAGACTTCACCTTCTCCTTCTCCTTATTCTGCTTCTTCTGATTCACCCTCCAGACTTCACCTTCTCCTTCTCCTTCTTCTACTTCTTCTGATTCACCCTCCAGACTTCACCTTCTCCTTCTCCTTCTTCTGCTTCTTCTGATTCACCCTCCAGACTTCACCTTCTCCTTCTCCTTCTTCTACTTCTTCTGATTCACCCTCCAGACTTCACCTTCTCCTTCTCCTTCTTCTGTTTCTTCTGATTCACCCTCCAGACTTCATCTTCTCCTTCTCCTTCTTCTACTTCTTCTGATTCACCCTCCAGACTTCACCTTCTCCTTCTCCTTCTTCTACTTCTTCTGATTCACCCTCCAGACTTCATCTTCTCCTTCTCCTTCTTCTACTTCTTCTGATTCACCCTCCAGACTTCACCTTCTCCTTCTCCTTCTTCTGCTTCTTCTGATTCACCCTCCAGACTTCACCTTCTCCTTCTCCTTATTCTGCTTCTTCTGATTCACCCTCCAGACTTCACCTTCTCCTTCTCCTTCTTCTGCTTCTTCTGATTCACCCTCCAGACTTCACCTTCTCCTTCTCCTTCTTCTGCTTCTTCTGATTCACCCTCCAGACTTCACCTTCTCCTTCTCCTTCTTCTACTTCTTCTGATTCACCCTCCAGACTTAACCTTCTCCTTCTCCTTCTTCTGCTTCTTCTGATTCACCCTCCAGACTTCACCTTCTCCTTCTCCTTCGTCTACTTCTTCTGATTCACCCTCCAGACTACACCTTCTCCTTCTCCTTCTTCTACTTCTTCTGATTCACCCTCCAGACTTCACCTTCTCCTTCTCCTTCTTCTGTTTCTTCTGATTCACCCTCCAGACTTCATCTTCTCCTTCTCCTTCTTCTACTTCTTCTGATTCACCCTCCAGACTTCACCTTCTCCTTCTCCTTCTTCTACTTCTTCTGATTCACCCTCCGGACTTCATCTTCTCCTTCTCCTTCTTCTGCTTCTTCTGATTCACCCTCCAGACTTCACCTTCTCCTTCTCCTTCTTCTGCTTCTTCTGATTCACCCTCCAGACTTCAACTTCTCCTTCTCCTTCTTCTACTTCTTCTGATTCACCCTCCAGACTTCACCTTCTCCTTCTCCTTCTTCTACTTCTTCTGATTCACCCTCCAGTCTTCACCTTCTCCTTCTCCTTCTTCTGTTTCTTCTGCTTCACCCTCCAGACTTCACCTTCTCCTTCTCTTTCTTCTGCTTCTTCTGATTCACCCTCCAGACTTCACCTTCTCCTTCTCCTTCTTCTGATTCTTCTGCTTCACCCTCCAGACTTCACCTCCTCCTTCTCCTTCTTCTACTTCTTCTGATTCACCCTCCAGACTTCACCTTCTCCTTCTCCTTCTTCTGCTTCTTCTGCTTCACACTCCAGACTTCACCTTCTCCTTCTCCTTCTTCTGCTTCTTCTGCTGCGCCCTCCAGGCTTCACCTTCTCCTTCTCCTTCTTCTGCTTCTTCTGCTTCACCGTCCTGACTTCACCTTCTCCTTCTCCTTCTTCTACTTCTTCTGCTACACCCCCCTGACTTCACCTGCTCCTTCTCCTTCTTCTGCTTCTTCTGATTCACCCTCCTAACTTCACCTACTCCTTCTCCTTCTTCTGCTTCTTCTGATTCACCCTCCTGACTTCACCTTCTCCTTCTCCTTCTTCTGCTTCTTCTGATTCACCCTCCAGACTTCACCTTCTCCTTCTCCTTCTTCTGCTTCTTCTGATTCACCCTCCAGACTTCACCTTCTCCTTCTCCTTCTTCTGCTTCTTCTGATTCACCCTCCAGACCTCACCTTCTCCTTCTCCTTCTTCTACTTCTTCTGATTCACCCTCCAGACTTCATCTTCTCCTTCTCCTTCTTCTGCTTCTTCTGATTCACCCTCCAGACTTCACCTTCTCCTTCTCCTTCTTCTGCTTCTTCTGATTCACCCTCCAGACTTCACCATCTCCTTCTCCTTCTTCTACTTCTTCTGATTCACCCTCCAGACTTCACCTTCTCCTTCTCCTTCTTCTACTTATTCTGATTCACCCTCCAGTCTTCACCTTCTCCTTCTCCTTCTTCTGTTTCTTCTGCTTCACCCTCCAGACTTCACCTTCTCCTTCTCTTTCTTCTGCTTCTTCTGCTTCACCCTCCAGACTTCAACTTCTCCTTCTCCTTCTTCTGATTCTTCTGATTCACCCTCCAGACTTCACCTTCTCTATCTCCTTCTTCTGCTTCTTCTGAATCACCCTCCTGACTTCACCTTCTCCTTCTCCTTCATCTACTTCTTCTGATTCACCCTCCTGACTTCACCTTCTCCTTCTCCTTCTTCTACTTCTTCTGCTTCACCCTCCAGACTTCACCTTCTCCTTCTCCTTCTTCTACTTCTTCTGATTCACCCTCCAGACTTCACCTTCTCCTTCTCCTTCTTCTGCTTCTTCTGATTCACCCTCCAGACTTCACCTTCTCCTTCTCCTTATTCTGCTTCTTCTGATTCACCCTCCAGACTTCACCTTCTCCTTCTCCTTCTTCTGCTTCTTCTGATTCACCCTCCAGACTTCACCTTCTCCTTCTCCTTCTTCTGCTTCTTCTGATTCACCCTCCAGACTTCACCTTCTCCTTCTCCTTCTTCTGCTTCTTCTGATTCACCCTCCAGACTTCACCTTCTCCTTCTCCTTCTTCTACTTCTTCTGATTCACCCTCCAGACTTCACCTTCTCCTTCTCCTTCTTCTGCTTCTTCTGACTCACCCTCCTGACTTCACCTTCTCCTTCTCCTTCTTCTACATCTTCTGATTCACCCTCCTGACTTCACCTTCTCCTTCTCCTTCTTCTACTTCTTCTGCTTCACCCTCCAGACTTCACCTTCTCCTTCTCCTTCTTCTACTTCTTCTGATTCACCCTCCAGACTTCACCATCTCCTTCTCCTTCTTCTACTTCTTCTGATTCACCCTCCAGTCTTCACCTTCTCCTTCTCCTTCTTCTACTTCTTCTGATTCACCCTCCAGACTTCACCTTCTCCTTCTCCTTCTTCTGCTTCTTCTGATTCACCCTCCAGACTTCACCTTCTCCTTCTCCTTATTCTGCTTCTTCTGAATCACCCTCCAGACTTCACCTTCTCCTTCTCCTTCTTCTGCTTCTTCTGATTCACCCTCCAGACTTCACCTTCTCCTTCTCCTTCTTCTGCTTCTTCTGATTCACCCTCCAGACTTCACCTTCACCTTCTCCTTCTTCTACTTCTTCTGATTCACCCTCCAGACTTCACCTTCTCCATCTCCTTCTTCTGCTTCTTCTGATTCACCCTCCAGACTTCACCTTCTCCTTCTCCTTCGTCTACTTCTTCTGATTCACCCTCCAGACTTCACCTTCTCCTTCTCCTTCTTCTGCTTCTTCTGATTCACCCTCCAGAAATCACCTTCTCCTTCTCCTTCTTCTACTTCTTCTGATTCACCCTCCAGACTTCACCTTCTCCTTCTCCTTCTTCTGATTCTTCTGATTCACCCTCCAGACTTCACCTTCTCCTTCTCCTTCTTCTGCTTCTTCTGATTCACCCTCCTGACTTCACCTTCTCCTTCTCCTTCTTCTACATCTTCTGATTCACCCTCCTGACTTCACCTTCTCCTTCTCCTTCTTCTACTTCTTCTGCTTCCCCCTCCAGACTTCACCTTCTCCTTCTCCTTCTTCTACTTCTTCTGATTCACCCTCCAGACTTCACCTTCTCCTTCTCCTTCTTCTACTTCTTCTGATTCACCCTCCAGACTTCACCTTCTCCTTCTCCTTCTTCTACTTCTTCTGATTCACCCTCCAGACTTCACCTTCTCCTTCTCCTTCTTCTGCTTCTTCTGATTCACCCTCCAGACATCACCTTCTCCTTCTCCTTATTCTGCTTCTTCTGAATCACCCTCCAGACTTCACCTTCTCCTTCTCCTTCTTCTGCTTCTTCTGATTCACCCTCCATACTTCACCTTCTCCTTCTCCTTCTTCTACTTCTTCTGATTCACCCTCCAGACTTCACCTTCTCCATCTCCTTCTTCTGCTTCTTCTGATTCACCCTCCAGACTTCACCTTCTCCTTCTCCTTCGTCTACTTCTTCTGATTCACCCTCCAGACTACACCTTCTCCTTCTCCTTCTTCTACTTCTTCTGATTCACCCTCCAGACTTCACCTTCTCCTTCTCCTTCTTCTGTTTCTTCTGATTCACCCTCCAGACTTCACCTTCTCCTTCTCCTTCTTCTACTACTTCTGATTCACCCTCCAGAATTCACCTTCTCCTTCTCCTTCTTCTACTTCTTCTGATTCACCCTCCAGACTTCATCTTCTCCTTCTCCTTCTTCTGCTTCTTCTGATTCACCCTCCAGACTTCACCTTCTCCTTCTCCTTCTTCTGCTTCTTCTGATTCACCCTCCAGACTTCACCTTCTCCTTCTCCTTCTTCTACTTCTTCTGATTCACCCTCCAGACTTCACCTTCTCCTTCTCCTTCTTCTACTTCTTCTGATTCACCCTCCAGTCTTCACCTTCTCCTTCTCCTTCTTCTGTTTCTTCTGCTTCACCCTCCAGACTTCACCTTCTCCTTCTCTTTCTTCTGCTTCTTCTGATTCACCCTCCAGACTTCACCTTCTCCTTCTCCTTCTTCTGATTCTTCTGATTCACCCTCCTGACTTCACCTTCTCCTTCTCCTTCTTCTACTTCTTCTGATTCACCCTCCTAACTTCAGCTTCTCCTTCTCCTTCTTCTACTTCTTCTGCTTCACCCTCCAGACTTCACCTTCTCCTTCTCCTTCTTCTACTTCTTCTGATTCACCCTCCAGACTTCACCTTCTCCTTCTCCTTATTCTGCTTCTTCTGATTCACCCTCCAGACTTCACCTTCTCCTTCTCCTTATTCTGCTTCTTCTGATTCACCCTCCAGACTTCACCTTCTCCTTCTCCTTCCTTTGCTTCTTCTGATTCACCCTCCAGACTTCACCTTCTCCTTCTCCTTCTTCTTATTCTTCTGATTCACCCTCCAGACTTCACCTTCTCCTTCTTCTGCTTCTTCTGATTCACCCTCCTGACTTCACCTTCTCCTTCTCCTTCTTCTACTTCTTCTGATTCACCCTCCTGACTTCACCTTCTCCTTCTCCATCTTCTACTTCTTCTGCTTCACCCTCCAGACTTCAACTTCTCCTTCTCCTTCTTCTACTTCTTCTGATTCACCCTCCAGACTTCACCTTCTCCTTCTCCTTCTTCTGCTTCTTCTGATTCACCCTCCAGACTTCACCTTCTCCTTCTCCTTCTTCTGCTTCTTCTGATTCACCCTCCAGACTTCACCTTCTCCTTCTCCTTCTTCTACTTCTTCTGATTCACCCTCCAGACTTCACCTTCTCCTTCTCCTTCTTCTGCTTCTTCTGATTCACCCTCCAGACTTCACCTTCTCCTTCTCCTTCGTCTACTTCTTCTGATTCACCCTCCAGACTACACCTTCTCCTTCTCCTTCTCCTACTTCTTCTGGTTCACGCTCCAGACTTCACCTTCTCCTCCTCCTTCTTCTGTTTCTTCTGATTCACCCTCCAGACTTCATCTTCTCCTTCTCCTTCTTCTCCTTCTTCTGATTCACCCTCCAGACTTCACCTTCTCCTTCTCCTTCTTCTACTTCTTCTGATTCACCCTCCAGACTTCATCTTCTCCTTCTCGTTCTTCTGCTTCTTCTGATTCACCCTCCAGACTTCACCTTCTCCTTCTCCTTCTTCTGCTTCTTCTGATTCACCCTCCAGACTTCAACTTCTCCTTCTCCTTCTTCTACTTCTTCCGATTCACCATCCAGACTTCATCTTCTCCTTCTCCTTCTTCTGCTTCTTCTGATTCACCCTCCAGACTTCACCTTCTCCTTCTCCTTCTTCTGCTTCTACTGATTCACCCTCCAGACTTCACCTTCTCCTTCTCCTTCTTCTACTTCTTCTGATTCACCCTCCAGACTTCACCTTCTCCTTCTCCTTCTTCTGCTTCTTCTGATTCACCCTCCTGACTTCACCTTCTCCTTCTCCTTCTTCTACATCTTCTGATTCACCCTCCAGACTTCACCATCTCCTTCTCCTTCTTCTACTACTTCTGATTCACCCTCCAGACTTCACCTTCTCCTTCTTCTACTTCTTCTGATTCACCCTCCAGACTTCACCTTCTCCTTCTCCTTCTTCTGCTTCTTCTGATTCACCCTCCAGACTTCACCTTCTCCTTCTCCTTATTCTGCTTCTTCTGAATCACCCTCCAGACTTCACCTTCTCCTTCTCCTTCTTCTGCTTCTTCTGATTCACCCTCCAGACTTCACCTTCTCCTTCTCCTTCTTCTGCTTCTTCTGATTCACCCTCCAGACTTCACCTTCACCTTCTCCTTCTTCTACTTCTTCTGATTCACCCTCCAGACTTCACCTTCTCCATCTCCTTCTTCTGCTTCTTCTGATTCACCCTCCAGACTTCACCTTCTCCTTCTCCTTCGTCTACTTCTTCTGATTCACCCTCCAGACTTCACCTTCTCCTTCTTCTGCTTCTTCTGATTCACCCTCCAGAAATCACCTTCTCCTTCTCCTTCTTCTACTTCTTCTGATTCACCCTCCAGACTTCACCTTCTCCTTCTCCTTCTTCTGATTCTTCTGATTCACCCTCCAGACTTCACCTTCTCCTTCTCCTTCTTCTGCTTCTTCTGATTCACCCTCCTGACTTCACCTTCTCCTTCTCCTTCTTCTACATCTTCTGATTCACCCTCCTGACTTCACCTTCTCCTTCTCCTTCTTCTACTTCTTCTGCTTCCCCCTCCAGACTTCACCTTCTCCTTCTCCTTCTTCTACTTCTTCTGATTCACCCTCCAGACTTCACCTTCTCCTTCTCCTTCTTCTACTTCTTCTGATTCACCCTCCAGACTTCACCTTCTCCTTCTCCTTCTTCTACTTCTTCTGATTCACCCTCCAGACTTCACCTTCTCCTTCTCCTTCTTCTGCTTCTTCTGATTCACCCTCCAGACATCACCTTCTCCTTCTCCTTATTCTGCTTCTTCTGAATCACCCTCCAGACTTCACCTTCTCCTTCTCCTTCTTCTGCTTCTTCTGATTCACCCTCCAGACTTCACCTTCTCCTTCTCCTTCTTCTACTTCTTCTGATTCACCCTCCAGACTTCACCTTCTCCATCTCCTTCTTCTGCTTCTTCTGATTCACCCTCCAGACTTCACCTTCTCCTTCTCCTTCGTCTACTTCTTCTGATTCACCCTCCAGACTACACCTTCTCCTTCTCCTTCTTCTACTTCTTCTGATTCACCCTCCAGACTTCACCTTCTCCTTCTCCTTCTTCTGTTTCTTCTGATTCACCCTCCAGACTTCACCTTCTCCTTCTCCTTCTTCTACTACTTCTGATTCACCCTCCAGAATTCACCTTCTCCTTCTCCTTCTTCTACTTCTTCTGATTCACCCTCCAGACTTCATCTTCTCCTTCTCCTTCTTCTGCTTCTTCTGATTCACCCTCCAGACTTCACCTTCTCCTTCTCCTTCTTCTGCTTCTTCTGATTCACCCTCCAGACTTGACCTTCTCCTTCTCCTTCTTCTACTTCTTCTGATTCACCCTCCAGACTTCACCTTCTCCTTCTCCTTCTTCTACTTCTTCTGATTCACCCTCCAGTCTTCACCTTCTCCTTCTCCTTCTTCTGTTTCTTCTGCTTCACCCTCCAGACTTCACCTTCTCCTTCTCTTTCTTCTGCTTCTTCTGATTCACCCTCCAGACTTCACCTTCTCCTTCTCCTTCTTCTGATTCTTCTGATTCACCCTCCTGACTTCACCTTCTCCTTCTCCTTCTTCTACTTCTTCTGATTCACCCTCCTGACTTCAGCTTCTCCTTCTCCTTCTTCTACTTCTTCTGCTTCACCCTCCAGACTTCACCTTCTCCTTCTCCTTCTTCTACTTCTTCTGATTCACCCTCCAGACTTCACCTTCTCCTTCTCCTTATTCTGCTTCTTCTGATTCACCCTCCAGACTTCACCTTCTCCTTCTCCTTATTCTGCTTCTTCTGATTCACCCTCCAGACTTCACCTTCTCCTTCTCCTTCCTTTGCTTCTTCTGATTCACCCTCCAGACTTCACCTTCTCCTTCTCCTTCTTCTTATTCTTCTGATTCACCCTCCAGACTTCACCTTCTCCTTCTCCTTCTTCTGCTTCTTCTGATTCACCCTCCTGACTTCACCTTCTCCTTCTCCTTCTTCTACTTCTTCTGATTCACCCTCCTGACTTCACCTTCTCCTTCTCCATCTTCTACTTCTTCTGCTTCACCCTCCAGACTTCAACTTCT
Source organism: Somniosus microcephalus (assembly GCF_052327205.1). Lineage (NCBI taxonomy): Eukaryota > Metazoa > Chordata > Chondrichthyes > Squaliformes > Somniosidae > Somniosus > Somniosus microcephalus. The sequence continues at coordinate 180,403 of NW_028225599.1, read as the reverse complement.
CCTTCTCCTTCTTCTACTTCTTCTGATTCACCCTCCAGACTTCACCTTCTCCTTCTCCTTCTTCTGCTTCTTCTGATTCACCCTCCAGACTTCACCTTCTCCTTCTCCTTCTTCTGCTTCTTCTGATTCACCCTCCAGACTTCACCTTCTCCTTCTCCTTCTTCTACTTCTTCTGATTCACCCTCCAGACTTCACCTTCTCCTTCTCCTTCTTCTGCTTCTGCTGATTCACCCTCCAGACTTCACCTTCTCCTTCTCCTTCGTCTACTTCTTCTGATTCACCCTCCAGACTACACCTTCTCCTTCTCCTTCTCCTACTTCTTCTGGTTCACGCTCCAGACTTCACCTTCTCCTCCTCCTTCTTCTGTTTCTTCTGATTCACCCTCCAGACTTCATCTTCTCCTTCTCCTTCTTCTCCTTCTTCTGATTCACCCTCCAGACTTCACCTTCTCCTTCTCCTTCTTCTACTTCTTCTGATTCACCCTCCAGACTTCATCTTCTCCTTCTCCTTCTTCTGCTTCTTCTGATTCACCCTCCAGACTTCACCTTCTCCTTCTCCTTCTTCTGCTTCTTCTGATTCACCCTCCAGACTTCAACTTCTCCTTCTCCTTCTTCTACTTCTTCCGATTCACCATCCAGACTTCATCTTCTCCTTCTCCTTCTTCTGCTTCTTCTGATTCACCCTCCAGACTTCACCTTCTCCTTCTCCTTCTTCTGCTTCTTCTGATTCACCCTCCAGACTTCACCTTCTCCTTCTCCATCTTCTACTTCTTCTGATTCACCATCCAGACTTCACCTTCTCCTTCTCCTTCTTCTACTTCTTCTGATTCACCCTCCAGTCTTCACCTTCTCCTTCTCCTTCTTCTGTTTCTTCTGCTTCACCCTCCAGACTTCACCTTCTCCTTCTCTTTCTTCTGCTTCTTCTGATTCACCCTCCAGACTTCACCTTCTCCTTCTCCTTCTTCTGATTCTTCTGATTCACCCTCCAGACTTCACCTTCTCCTTCTCCTTCTTCTGCTTCTTCTGATTCACCCTCCTGACTTCACCTTCTCCTTCTCCTTCTTCTACTTCTTCTGATTCACCCTCCTGACTTCACCTTCTCCTTCTCCTTCTTCTACTTCTTCTGCTTCACCCTCCAGACTTCACCTTCTCCTTCTCCTTCTTCTGCTTCTTCTGATTCACCCTCCAGACTTCACCTTCTCCTTCTCCTTCTTCTGCTTCTTCTGATTCACCCTCCAGACTTCACCTTCTCCTTCTCCTTCTTCTGCTTCTTCTGATTCACCCTCCAGACATCACCTTCTCCTTCTCCTTATTCTGCTTCTTCTGAATCACCCTCCAGACTTCACCTGCTCCTTCTCCTTCTTCTGCTTCTTCTGATTCACCCTCCAGACTTCACCTTCTCCTTCTCCTTCTTCTGCTTCTTCTGATTCACCCTCCAGACTTCACCTTCTCCTTCTCCTTCTTCTACTTCTTCTGATTCACCCTCCAGACTTCACCTTCTCCATCTCCTTCTTCTGCTTCTTCTGATTCACCCTCCAGACTTCACCTTCTCCTTCTCCTTCGTCTACTTCTTCTGATTCACCCTCCAGACTACACCTTCTCCTTCTCCTTCTTCTACTTCTTCTGATTCACCCTCCAGACTTCACCTTCTCCTTCTCCTTCTTCTGTTTCTTCTGATTCACCCTCCAGACTTCACCTTCTCCTTCTCCTTCTTCTACTACTTCTGATTCACCCTCCAGACTTCACCTTCTCCTTCTCCTTCTTCTACTTCTTCTGATTCACCCTCCAGACTTCATCTTCTCCTTCTCCTTCTTCTGCTTCTTCTGATTCACCCTCCAGACTTCACCTTCTCCTTCTCCTTCTTCTACTTCTTCTGATTCACCCTCCAGACTTCACCTTCTCCTTCTCCTTCTTCTACTTCTTCTGATTCACCCTCCAGTCTTCACCTTCTCCTTCTCCTTCTTCTCTTTCTTCTGCTTCACCCTCCAGACTTCACCTTCTCCTTCTCTTTCTTCTGCTTCTTCTGATTCACCCTCCAGACTTCACCTTCTCCTTCTCCTTCTTCTGATTCTTCTGATTCACCCTCCAGACTTCACCTTCTCCTTCTCCTTCTTCTGCTTCTTCTGATTCACCCTCCTGACTTCACCTTCTCCTTCTTCTACTTCTTCTGATTCACCCTCCTGACTTCACCTTCTCCTTCTCCTTCTTCTACTTCTTCTGCTTCACCCTCCAGACTTCACCTTCTCCTTCTCCTTCTTCTACTTCTTCTGATTCACCCTCCAGACTTCACCTTCTCCTTCTCCTTCTTCTGCTTCTTCTGATTCACCCTCCAGACTTCACCTTCTCCTTCTCCTTATTCTGCTTCTTCTGATTCACCCTCCAGACTTCAACTTCTCCTTCTCCTTATTCTGCTTCTTCTGATTCACCCTCCAGACTTCACCTTCTCCTTCTCCTTCCTTTGCTTCTTCTGATTCACCCTCCAGACTTCACCTTCTCCTTCTCCTTCTTCTGATTCTTCTGATTCACCCTCCAGACTTCACCTTCTCCTTCTCCATCTTCTGCTTCTTCTGATTCACCCTCCTGACTTCACCTTCTCCTTCTCCTTCTTCTACTTCTTCTGATTCACCCTCCTGACTTCACCTTCTCCTTCTCCATCTTCTACTTCTTCTGCTTCACCCTCCAGACTTCAACTTCTCCTTCTCCTTCTTCTACTTCTTCTGATTCACCCTCCAGACTTCACCTTCTCCTTCTCCTTCTTCTGCTTCTTCTGATTCACCCTCCAGACTTCAACTTCTCCTTCTCCTTCTTCTGCTTCTTCTGATTCACCCTCCAGACTTCACCTTCTCCTTCTCCTTCTTCTACTTCTTCTGATTCACCCTCCAGACTTCACCTTCTCCTTCTCCTTCTTCTGCTTCTTCTGATTCACCCTCCAGACTTCACCTTCTCCTTCTCCTTCGTCTACTTCTTCTGATTCACCCTCCAGACTACACCTTCTCCTTCTCCTTCTTCTACTTCTTCTGATTCACCCTCCAGACTTCACCTTCTCCTTCTCATTCTTCTGTTTCTTCTGATTCACCCTCCAGACTTCATCTTCTCCTTCTCCTTCTTCTGCTTCTTCTGATTCACCCTCCAGACTTCACCTTCTCCTTCTCCTTATTCTGCTTCTTCTGATTCACCCTCCAGACTTCAACTTCTCCTTCTCCTTATTCTGCTTCTTCTGATTCACCCTCCAGACTTCACCTTCTCCTTCTCCTTCCTTTGCTTCTTCTGATTCACCCTCCAGACTTCACCTTCTCCTTCTCCTTCTTCTGATTCTTCTGATTCACCCTCCAGACTTCACCTTCTCCTTCTCCATCTTCTGCTTCTTCTGATTCACCCTCCTGACTTCACCTTCTACTTCTCCTTCTTCTACTTCTTCTGATTCACCCTCCTGACTTCACCTTCTCCTTCTCCATCTTCTACTTCTTCTGCTTCACCCTCCAGACTTCAACTTCTCCTTCTCCTTCTTCTACTTCTTCTGATTCACCCTCCAGACTTCACCTTCTCCTTCTCCTTCTTCTGCTTCTTCTGATTCACCCTCCAGACTTCAACTTCTCCTTCTCCTTCTTCTGCTTCTTCTGATTCACCCTCCAGACTTCACCTTCTCCTTCTCCTTCTTCTACTTCTTCTGATTCACCCTCCAGACTTCACCTTCTCCTTCTCCTTCTTCTGCTTCTTCTGATTCACCCTCCAGACTTCACCTTCTCCTTCTCCTTCGTCTACTTCTTCTGATTCACCCTCCAGACTACACCTTCTCCTTCTCCTTCTTCTACTTCTTCTGATTCACCCTCCAGACTTCACCTTCTCCTTCTCATTCTTCTGTTTCTTCTGATTCACCCTCCAGACTTCATCTTCTCCTTCTCCTTCTTCTGCTTCTTCTGATTCACCCTCCAGACTTCACCTTCTCCTTCTCCTTCTTCTGCTTCTTCTGATTCACCCTCCAGACTTCACCTTCTCCTTCTCCTTCGTCTACTTCTTCTGATTCACCCTCCAGACTACACCTTCTCCTTCTCCTTCTTCTACTTCTTCTGATTCACCCTCCAGACTTCACCTTCTCCTTCTCCTTCTTCTGTTTCTTCTGATTCACCCTCCAGACTTCATCTTCTCCTTCTCCTTCTTCTACTTCTTCTGATTCACCCTCCAGACTTCAACTTCTCCTTCTCCTTCTTCTACTTCTTCTGATTCACCCTCCAGACTTCATCTTCTCCTTCTCCTTCTTCTACTTCTTCTGATTCACCCTCCAGACTTCACCTTCTCCTTCTCCTTCTTCTGCTTCTTCTGATTCACCCTCCAGACTTCACCTTCTCCTTCTCCTTATTCTGCTTCTTCTGATTCTCCCTCCAGACTTCACCTTCTCCTTCTCCTTCTTCTGCTTCTTCTGATTCACCCTCCAGACTTCACCTTCTCCTTCTCCTTCTTCTGCTTCTTCTGATTCACCCTCCAGACTTCACCTTCTCCTTCTCCTTCTTCTACTTCTTCTGATTCACCCTCCAGACTTAACCTTCTCCTTCTCCTTCTTCTGCTTCTTCTGATTCACCCTCCAGACTTCACCTTCTCCTTCTCCTTCGTCTACTTCTTCTGATTCACCCTCCAGACTACACCTTCTCCTTCTCCTTCTTCTACTTCTTCTGATTCACCCTCCAGACTTCACCTTCTCCTTCTCCTTCTTCTGTTTCTTCTGATTCTCCCTCCAGACTTCATCTTCTCCTTCTCCTTCTTCTACTTCTTCTGATTCACCCTCCAGACTTCACCTTCTCCTTCTCCTTCTTCTACTTCTTCTGATTCACCCTCCGGACTTCATCTTCTCCTTCTCCTTCTTCTGCTTCTTCTGATTCACCCTCCAGACTTCACCTTCTCCTTCTCCTTCTTCTGCTTCTTCTGATTCACCCTCCAGACTTCAACTTCTCCTTCTTCTACTACTTCTGATTCATCCTCCAGACTTCACCTTCTCCTTCTCCTTCTTCTACTTCTTCTGATTCACCGTCCAGTCTTCACCTTCTCCTTCTCCTTCTTCTGTTTCTTCTGCTTCACCCTCCAGACTTCACCTTCTCCTTCTCTTTCTTCTGCTTCTTCTGATTCACCCTCCAGACTTCACCTTCTCCTTCTCCTTCTTCTGATTCTTCTGATTCACCCTCCAGACTTCACCTTCTCCTTCTCCTTCTTCTGCTTCTTCTGATTCACCCTCCTGACTTCACCTTCTCCTTCTCCTTCTTCTACTTCTTCTGATTCAATCTCCTGACTTCACCTTCTCCTTCTCCTTCTTCTACTTCTTCTGCTTCACCCTCCAGACTTCACCTTCTCCTTCTCCTTCTTCTACTTCTTCTGATTCACCCTCCAGACTTCACCTTCTCCTTCTCCTTCTTCTGCTTCTTCTGATTCACCCTCCAGACTTCACCTTCTCATTCTCCTTCTTCTGCTTCTTCTGCTGCGCCCTCCAGACTTCACCTTCTCCTTCTCCTTCTTCTGCTTCTTCTGCTTCACACTCCAGACTTCACCTTCTCCTTCTCCTTCTTCTGCTTCTTCTGCTGCGCCCTCCAGGCTTCACCTTCTCCTTCTCCTTCTTCTGCTTCTTCTGCTTCACCGTCCTGACTTCACCTACTCCTTCTCCTTCTTCTACTTCTTCTGCTACACCCCCCTGACTTCACCTGCTCCTTCTCCTTCTTCTGCTTCTTCTGATTCACCCTCCTAACTTCACCTACTCCTTCTCCTTCTTCTGCTTCTTCTGATTCACACTCCTGACTTCACCTTCTCCTTCTCCTTCTTCTGCTTCTTCTGATTCACCCTCCTGACTTCACCTTCTCCTTCTCCTTCTTCTACTTCTTCTGATTCAATCTCCTGACTTCACCTTCTCCTTCTCCTTCTTCTACTTCTTCTGCTTCACCCTCCAGACTTCACCTTCTCCTTCTCCTTCTTCTACTTCTTCTGATTCACCCTCCAGTCTTCACCTTCTCCTTCTCCTTCTTCTGTATCTTCTGCTTCACCCTCCAGACTTCACCTTCTCCTTCTCTTTCTTCTGCTTCTTCTGCTTCACCCTCCAGACTTCACCTTCTCCTTCTCCTTCTTCTGATTCTTCTGATTCACCCTCCAGACTTCACCTTCTCTATCTCCTTCTTCTGCTTCTTCTGATTCACCCTCCTGACTTCACCTTCTCCTTCTCCTTCTTCTACTTCTTCTGATTCACCCTCCTGACTTCACCTTCTCCTTCTCCTTCTTCTACTTCTTCTGCTTCACCCTCCAGACTTCACCTTCTCCTTCTCCTTCTTCTACTTCTTCTGATTCACCCTCCAGACTTCACCTTCTCCTTCTCCTTCTTCTGCTTCTTCTGATTCACCCTCCAGACTTCACCTTCTCCTTCTCCTTATTCTGCTTCTTCTGAATCACCCTCCAGACTTCACCTTCTCCTTCTCCTTCTTCTGCTTCTTCTGATTCACCCTCCAGACTTCACCTTCTCCTTCTCCTTCTTCTGCTTCTTCTGATTCACCCTCCAGACTTCACCTTCTCCTTCTCCTTCTTCTGCTTCTGATTCACCCTCCAGACTTCACCTTCTCCTTCTCCTTCTTCTACTTCTTCTGATTCACCCTCCAGACTTCACCTTCTCCTTCTCCTTCTTCTGCTTCTTCTGATTCACCCTCCTGACTTCACCTTCTCCTTCTCCTTCTTCTACATCTTCTGATTCACCCTCCTGACTTCACCTTCTCCTTCTCCTTCTTCTACTTCTTCTGCTTCAACCTCCAGACTTCACCTTCTCCTTCTCCTTCTTCTACTTCTTCTGATTCACCCTCCAGACTTCACCTTCTCCTTCTCCTTCTTCTACTACTTCTGATTCACCCTCCAGACTTCACCTTCTCCTTCTCCTTCTTCCACTTCTTCTGATTCACCCTCCAGACTTCACCTTCTCCTTCTCCTTCTTCTGCTTCTTCTGATTCACCCTCCAGACATCACCTTCTCCTTCTCCTTATTCTGCTTCTTCTGAATCACCCTCCAGACTTCACCTTCTCCTTCTCCTTCTTCTGCTTCTTCTGATTCACCCTCCAGACTTCACCTTCTCCTTCTCCTTCTTCTACTTTTTCTGATTCACCCTCCAGACTTCACCTTCTCCATCTCCTTCTTCTGCTTCTTCTGATTCAACCTCCAGACTTCACCTTCTCCTTCTCCTTCGTCTACTTCTTCTGATTCACCCTGCAGACTACACCTTCTCCTTCTCCTTCTTCTACTTCTTCTGATTCACCCTCCAGACTTCACCTTCTCCTTCTCCTTCTTCTGTTTCTTCTGATTCACCCTCCAGACTTCACCTTCTCCTTCTCCTTCTTCTACTACTTCTGATTCACCCTCCAGACTTCACCTTCTCCTTCTCCTTCTTCTACTTCTTCTGATTCACCCTCCAGACTTCATCTTCTCCTTCTCCTTCTTCTGCTTCTTCTGATTCACCCTCCAGACTTCACCTTCTCCTTCTCCTCCTTCTGCTTCTTCTGATTCACCCTCCAGACTTCACCTTCTCCTTTTCCTTCTTCTACTTCTTCTGATTCACCCTCCAGACTTCACCTTCTCCTTCTCCTTCTTCTACTTCTTCTGATTCACCCTCCAGTCTTCACCTTCTCCTTCTCCTTCTTCTGTTTCTTCTGCTTCACCCTCCAGACTTCACCTTCTCCTTCTCTTTCTTCTGCTTCTTCTGATTCACCCTCCAGACTTCACCTTCTTCTTCTCCTTCTTCTGATTCTTCTGATTCACCCTCCTGACTTCACCTTCTCCTTCTCCTTCTTCTACTTCTTCTGATTCACCCTCCTGACTTCAGCTTCTCCTTCTCCTTCTTCTACTTCTTCTGCTTCACCCTCCAGACTTCACCTTCTCCTTCTCCTTCTTCTACTTCTTCTGATTCACCCTCCAGACTTCACCTTCTCCTTCTCCTTATTCTGCTTCTTCTGATTCACCCTCCAGACTTCACCTTCTCCTTCTCCTTATTCTGCTTCTTCTTATTCACCCTCCAGACTTCACCTTCTACTTCTCCTTCCTTTGCTTCTTCTGATTCACCCTCCAGACTTCACCTTCTCCTTCTCCTTCTTCTTATTCTTCTGATTCACCCTCCAGACTTCACCTTCTCCTTCTCCTTCTTCTGCTTCTTCTGATTCACCCTCCTGACTTCACCTTCTCCTTCTCCTTCTTCTACTTCTTCTGATTCACCCTCCTGACTTCACCTTCTCCTTCTCCATCTTCTACTTCTTCTGCTTCACCCTCCAGACTTCAACTTCTCCTTCTCCTTCTTCTACTTCTTCTGATTCACCCTCCAGACTTCACCTTCTCCTTCTCCTTCTTCTGCTTCTTCTGATTCACCCTCCAGACTTCACCTTCTCCTTCTCCTTCTTCTGCTTCTTCTGATTCACCCTCCAGACTTCACCTTCTCCTTCTCCTTCTTCTACTTCTTCTGATTCACCCTCCAGACTTCACCTTCTCCTTCTCCTTCTTCTGCTTCTTCTGATTCACCCTCCAGACTTCACCTTCTCCTTCTCCTTCGTCTACTTCTTCTGATTCACCCTCCAGACTACACCTTCTCCTTCTCCTTCTCCTACTTCTTCTGGTTCACGCTCCAGACTTCACCTTCTCCTCCTCCTTCTTCTGTTTCTTCTGATTCACCCTCCAGACTTCATCTTCTCCTTCTCCTTCTTCTCCTTCTTCTGATTCACCCTCCAGACTTCACCTTCTCCTTCTCCTTCTTCTACTTCTTCTGATTCACCCTCCAGACTTCATCTTCTCCTTCTCCTTCTTCTGCTTCTTCTGATTCACCCTCCAGACTTCACCTTCTCCTTCTCCTTCTTCTGCTTCTTCTGATTCACCCTCCAGACTTCAACTTCTCCTTCTCCTTCTTCTACTTCTTCTGATTCACCCTCCAGACTTCACCTTCTCCTTCTCCTTCTTCTACTTCTTCCGATTCACCATCCAGACTTCATCTTCTCCTTCTCCTTCTTCTGCTTCTTCTGATTCACCCTCCAGACTTCACCTTCTCCTTCTCCTTCTTCTGCTTCTTCTGATTCACCCTCCAGACTTCACCTTCTCCTTCTCCTTCTTCTACTTCTTCTGATTCACCATCCAGACTTCACCTTCTCCTTCTCCTTCTTCTACTTCTTCTGATTCACCCTCCAGTCTTCACCTTCTCCTTCTCCTTCTTCTGTTTCTTCTGCTTCACCCTCCAGACTTCACCTTCTCCTTCTCTTTCTTCTGCTTCTTCTGATTCACCCTCCAGACTTCACCTTCTCCTTCTCCTTCTTCTGATTCTTCTGATTCACACTCCAGACTTCACCTTCTCCTTCTCTTTCTTCTGCTTCTTCTGATTCACCCTCCTGACTTCACCTTCTCCTTCTCCTTCTTCTACTTCTTCTGATTCACCCTCCTGACTTCACCTTCTCCTTCTCCTTCTTCTACTTCTTCTGCCTCACCCTCCAGACTTCACCTTCTCCTTCTCCTTCTTCTGTTTCTTCTGATTCACCCTCCTGACTTCACCTTCTCCTTCTCCTTCTTCTACTTCTTCTGATTCACCCTCCTGACTTCACCTTCTCCTTCTCCTTCTTCTACTTCTTCTGCTTCACCCTCCAGACTTCACCTTCTCCTCCTCCTTCTTCTGTTTCTTCTGATTCACCCTCCAGACTTCATCTTCTCCTTCTCCTTCTTCTCCTTCTTCTGATTCACCCTCCAGACTTCACCTTCTCCTTCTCCTTCTTCTACTTCTTCTGATTCACCCTCCAGACTTCATCTTCTCCTTCTCCTTCTTCTGCTTCTTCTGATTCACCCTCCAGACTTCACCTTCTCCTTCTCCTTCTTCTGCTTCTTCTGATTCACCCTCCAGACTTCAACTTCTCCTTCTCCTTCTTCTACTTCTTCTGATTCACCCTCCAGACTTCACCTTCTCCTTCTCCTTCTTCTACTTCTTCCGATTCACCATCCAGACTTCATCTTCTCCTTCTCCTTCTTCTGCTTCTTCTGATTCACCCTCCAGACTTCACCTTCTCCTTCTCCTTCTTCTGCTTCTTCTGATTCACCCTCCAGACTTCACCTTCTCCTTCTCCTTCTTCTACTTCTTCTGATTCACCATCCAGACTTCACCTTCTCCTTCTCCTTCTTCTACTTCTTGTGATTCACCCTCCAGTCTTCACCTTCTCCTTCTCCTTCTTCTGTTTCTTCTGCTTCACCCTCCAGACTTCACCTTCTCCTTCTCTTTCTTCTGCTTCTTCTGATTCACCCTCCAGACTTCACCTTCTCCTTCTCCTTCTTCTGATTCTTCTGATTCACACTCCAGACTTCACCTTCTCCTTCTCTTTCTTCTGCTTCTTCTGATTCACCCTCCTGACTTCACCTTCTCCTTCTCCTTCTTCTACTTCTTCTGATTCAACCTCCTGACTTCACCTTCTCCTTCTCCTTCTTCTACTTCTTCTGCTTCACCCTCCAGACTTCACCTTCTCCTTCTCCTTCTTCTGCTTCTTCTGATTCACCCTCCAGACTTCACCTTCTCCTTCTCCTTCTTCTGCTTCTTCTGATTCACCCTCCAGACTTCACCTTCTCCTTCTCCTTCTTCTGCTTCTTCTGATTCACCCTCCAGACATCACCTTCTCCTTCTCCTTATTCTGCTTCTTCTGAATCACCCTCCAGACTTCACCTTCTCCTTCTCCTTCTTCTGCTTCTTCTGATTCACCCTCCAGACTTCACCTTCTCCTTCTCCTTCTTCTGCTTCTTCTGATTCACCCTCCAGACTTCACCTTCTCCTTCTCCTTCTTCTACTTCTTCTGATTCACCCTCCAGACTTCACCTTCTCCATCTCCTTCTTCTGCTTCTTCTGATTCACCCTCCAGACTTCACCTTCTCCTTCTCCTTCGTCTACTTCTTCTGATTCACCCTCCAGACTACACCTTCTCCTTCTCCTTCTTCTACTTCTTCTGATTCACCCTCCAGACTTCACCTTCTCCTTCTCCTTCTTCTGTTTCTTCTGATTCACCCTCCAGACTTCACCTTCTCCTTCTCCTTCTTCTACTACTTCTGATTCACCCTCCAGACTTCACCTTCTCCTTCTACTTCTTCTACTTCTTCTGATTCACCCTCCAGACTTCATCTTCTCCTTCTCCTTCTTCTGCTTCTTCTGATTCACCCTCCAGACTTCACCTTCTCCTTCTCCTTCTTCTACTTCTTCTGATTCACCCTCCAGACTTCACCTTCTCCTTCTCCTTCTTCTACTTCTTCTGATTCACCCTCCAGTCTTCACCTTCTCCTTCTCCTTCTTCTGTTTCTTCTGCTTCACCCTCCAGACTTCACCTTCTCCTTCTCTTTCTTCTGCTTCTTCTGATTCACCCTCCAGACTTCACCTTCTCCTTCTCCTTCTTCTGATTCTTCTGATTCACCCTCCAGACTTCACCTTCTCCTTCTCCTTCTTCTGCTTCTTCTGATTCACCCTCCTGACTTCACCTTCTCCTTCTCCTTCTTCTACTTCTTCTGATTCACCCTCCTGACTTCACCTTCTCCTTCTCCTTCTTCTACTTCTTCTGCTTCACCCTCCAGACTTCACCTTCTCCTTCTCCTTCTTCTACTTCTTCTGATTCACCCTCCAGACTTCACCTTCTCCTTCTCCTTCTTCTGCTTCTTCTGATTCACCCTCCAGACTTTACCTTCTCCTTCTCCTTATTCTGCTTCTTCTGATTCACCCTCCAGACTTCAACTTCTCCTTCTCCTTATTCTGCTTCTTCTGATTCACCCTCCAGACTTCACCTTCTCCTTCTCCTTCCTTTGCTTCTTCTGATTCACCCTCCAGACTTCACCTTCTCCTTCTCCTTCTTCTGATTCTTCTGATTCACCCTCCAGACTTCACCTTCTCCTTCTCCATCTTCTGCTTCTTCTGATTCACACTCCTGACTTCACCTTCTCCTTCTCCTTCTTCTACTTCTTCTGATTCACCCTCCTGACTTCACCTTCTCCTTCTCCATCTTCTACTTCTTCTGCTTCACCCTCCAGACTTCAACTTCTCCTTCTCCTTCTTCTACTTCTTCTGATTCACCCTCCAGACTTCACCTTCTCCTTCTCCTTCTTCTGCTTCTTCTGATTCACCCTCCAGACTTCAACTTCTCCTTCTCCTTCTTCTGCTTCTTCTGATTCACCCTCCAGACTTCACCTTCTCCTTCTCCTTCTTCTACTTCTTCTGATTCACCCTCCAGACTTCACCTTCTCCTTCTCCTTCTTCTGCTTCTTCTGATTCACCCTCCAGACTTCACCTTCTCCTTCTCCTTCGTCTACTTCTTCTGATTCACCCTCCAGACTAAACCTTCTCCTTCTCCTTCTTCTACTTCTTCTGATTCACCCTCCAGACTTCACCTTCTCCTTCTCATTCTTCTGTTTCTTCTGATTCACCCTCCAGACTTCATATTCTCCTTCTCCTTCTTCTACTTCTTCTGATTCACCCTCCAGACTTCACCTTCTCCTTCTCCTTCTTCTACTTCTTCTGATTCACCCTCCAGACTTCATCTTCTCCTTCTCCTTCTTCTACGTCTTCTGATTCACCCTCCAGACTTCACCTTCTCCTTCTCCTTCTTCTGCTTCTTCTGATTCACCCTCCAGACTTCACCTTCTCCTTCTCCTTATTCTGCTTCTTCTGATTCACCCTCCAGACTTCAACTTCTCCTTCTCCTTCTTCTACTTCTTCTGATTCACCCTCCAGACTTCACCTTCTCCTTCTCCTTCTTCTGCTTCTTCTGATTCACCCTCCAGACTTCACCTTCTCCTTCTCCTTCGTCTACTTCTTCTGATTCACCCTCCAGACTACACCTTCTCCTTCTCCTTCTTCTACTTCTTCTGATTCACCCTCCAGACTTCACCTTCTCCTTCTCCTTCTTCTGTTTCTTCTGATTCACCCTCCAGACTTCATCTTCTCCTTCTCCTTCTTCTACTTCTTCTGATTCACCCTCCAGACTTCAACTTCTCCTTCTCCTTCTTCTACTTCTTCTGATTCACCCTCCAGACTTCATCTTCTCCTTCTCCTTCTTCTACTTCTTCTGATTCACCCTCCAGACTTCACCTTCTCCTTCTCCTTCTTCTGCTTCTTCTGATTCACCCTCCAGACTTCACCTTCTCCTTCTCCTTATTCTGCTTCTTCTGATTCACCCTCCAGACTTCACCTTCTCCTTCTCCTTCTTCTGCTTCTTCTGATTCACCCTCCAGACTTCACCTTCTCCTTCTCCTTCTTCTGCTTCTTCTGATTCACCCTCCAGACTTCACCTTCTCCTTCTCCTTCTTCTACTTCTTCTGATTCACCCTCCAGACTACACCTTCTCCTTCTCCTTCTTCTACTTCTTCTGATTCACCCTCCAGACTTCACCTTCTCCTTCTCCTTCTTCTGTTTCTTCTGATTCACCCTCCAGACTTCATCTTCTCCTTCTCCTTCTTCTACTTCTTCTGATTCACCCTCCAGACTTCACCTTCTCCTTCTCCTTCTTCTACTTCTTCTGATTCACCCTCCGGACTTCATCTTCTCCTTCTCCTTCTTCTGCTTCTTCTGATTCACCCTCCAGACTTCACCTTCTCCTTCTCCTTCTTCTGCTTCTTCTGATTCACCCTCCAGACTTCACCTTCTACTTCTCCTTCTTCTGTTTCTTCTGATTCACCCTCCAGACTTCACCTTCTCCTTCTCCTTCTTCTACTACTTCTGATTCACCCTCCAGACTTCACCTTCTCCTTCTCCTTCTTCTACTTCTTCTGATTCACCCTCCAGACTTCATCTTCTCCTTCTCCTTCTTCTGCTTCTTCTGATTCACCCTCCAGACTTCACCTTCTCCTTCTCCTTCTTCTACTTCTTCTGATTCACCCTCCAGACTTCACCTTCTCCTTCTCCTTCTTCTACTTCTTCTGATTCACCCTCCAGTCTTCACCTTCTCCTTCTCCTTCTTCTGTTTCTTCTGCTTCACCCTCCAGACTTCACCTTCTCCTTCTCTTTCTTCTGCTTCTTCTGATTCACCCTCCAGACTTCACCTTCTCCTTCTCCTTCTTCTGATTCTTCTGATTCACCCTCCAGACTTCACCTTCTCCTTCTCCTTCTTCTGCTTCTTCTGATTCACCCTCCTGACTTCACCTTCTCCTTCTCCTTCTTCTACTTCTTCTGATTCACCCTCCTGACTTCACCTTCTCCTTCTCCTTCTTCTACTTCTTCTGCTTCACCCTCCAGACTTCACCTTCTCCTTCTCCTTCTTCTACTTCTTCTGATTCACCCTCCAGACTTCACCTTCTCCTTCTCCTTCTTCTGCTTCTTCTGATTCACCCTCCAGACTTTACCTTCTCCTTCTCCTTATTCTGCTTCTTCTGATTCACCCTCCAGACTTCAACTTCTCCTTCTCCTTATTCTGCTTCTTCTGATTCACCCTCCAGACTTCACCTTCTCCTTCTCCTTCCTTTGCTTCTTCTGATTCACCCTCCAGACTTCACCTTCTCCTTCTCCTTCTTCTGATTCTTCTGATTCACCCTCCAGACTTCACCTTCTCCTTCTCCATCTTCTGCTTCTTCTGATTCACACTCCTGACTTCACCTTCTCCTTCTCCTTCTTCTACTTCTTCTGATTCACCCTCCTGACTTCACCTTCTCCTTCTCCATCTTCTACTTCTTCTGCTTCACCCTCCAGACTTCAACTTCTCCTTCTCCTTCTTCTACTTCTTCTGATTCACCCTCCAGACTTCACCTTCTCCTTCTCCTTCTTCTGCTTCTTCTGATTCACCCTCCAGACTTCAACTTCTCCTTCTCCTTCTTCTGCTTCTTCTGATTCACCCTCCAGACTTCACCTTCTCCTTCTCCTTCTTCTACTTCTTCTGATTCACCCTCCAGACTTCACCTTCTCCTTCTCCTTCTTCTGCTTCTTCTGATTCACCCTCCAGACTTCACCTTCTCCTTCTCCTTCGTCTACTTCTTCTGATTCACCCTCCAGACTACACCTTCTCCTTCTCCTTCTTCTACTTCTTCTGATTCACCCTCCAGACTTCACCTTCTCCTTCTCATTCTTCTGTTTCTTCTGATTCACCCTCCAGACTTCATCTTCTCCTTCTCCTTCTTCTACTTCTTCTGATTCACCCTCCAGACTTCACCTTCTCCTTCTCCTTCTTCTACTTCTTCTGATTCACCCTCCAGACTTCATCTTCTCCTTCTCCTTCTTCTACGTCTTCTGATTCACCCTCCAGACTTCACCTTCTCCTTCTCCTTCTTCTGCTTCTTCTGATTCACCCTCCAGACTTCACCTTCTCCTTCTCCTTATTCTGCTTCTTCTGATTCACCCTCCAGACTTCAACTTCTCCTTCTCCTTCTTCTACTTCTTCTGATTCACCCTCCAGACTTCACCTTCTCCTTCTCCTTCTTCTGCTTCTTCTGATTCAACCTCCAGACTTCACCTTCTCCTTCTCCTTCGTCTACGTCTTCTGATTCACCCTCCAGACTACACCTTCTCCTTCTCCTTCTTCTACTTCTTCTGATTCACCCTCCAGACTTCACCTTCTCCTTCTCCTTCTTCTGTTTCTTCTGATTCACCCTCCAGACTTCATCTTCTCCTTCTCCTTCTTCTACTTCTTCTGATTCACCCTCCAGACTTCAACTTCTCCTTCTCCTTCTTCTACTTCTTCTGATTCTCCCTCCAGACTTCATCTTCTCCTTCTCCTTCTTCTACTTCTTCTGATTCACCCTCCAGACTTCACCTTCTCCTTCTCCTTCTTCTGCTTCTTCTGATTCACCCTCCAGACTTCACCTTCTCCTTCTCCTTATCCTGCTTCTTCTGATTCACCCTCCAGACTTCACCTTCTCCTTCTCCTTCTTCTGCTTCTTCTGATTCACCCTCCAGACTTCACCTTCTCCTTCTCCTTCTTCTGCTTCTTCTGATTCACCCTCCAGACTTCACCTTCTCCTTCTCCTTCTTCTACTTCTTCTGATTCACCCTCCAGACTACACCTTCTCCTTCTCCTTCTTCTACTTCTTCTGATTCACCCTCCAGACTTCACCTTCTCCTTCTCCTTCTTCTGTTTCTTCTGATTCACCCTCCAGACTTCATCTTCTCCTTCTCCTTCTTCTACTTCTTCTGATTCACCCTCCAGACTTCACCTTCTCCTTCTCCTTCTTCTACTTCTTCTGATTCACCCTCCGGACTTCATCTTCTCCTTCTCCTTCTTCTGCTTCTTCTGATTCACCCTCCAGACTTCACCTTCTCCTTCTCCTTCTTCTGCTTCTTCTGATTCACCCTCCAGACTTCAACTTCTCCTTCTTCTACTTCTTCTGATTCATCCTCCAGACTTCACCTTCTCCTTCTCCTTCTTCTACTTCTTCTGATTCACCGTCCAGTCTTCACCTTCTCCTTCTCCTTCTTCTGTTTCTTCTGCTTCACCCTCCAGACTTCACCTTCTCCTTCTCTTTCTTCTGCTTCTTCTGATTCACCCTCCAGACTTCACCTTCTCCTTGTCCTTCTTCTGATTCTTCTGATTCACCCTCCAGACTTCACCTTCTCCTTCTCCTTCTTCTGCTTCTTCTGATTCACCCTCCTGACTTCACCTTCTCCTTCTCCTTCTTCTACTTCTTCTGATTCAATCTACTGACTTCACCTTCTCCTTCTCCTTCTTCTACTTCTTCTGCTTCACCCTCCAGACTTCACCTTCTCCTTCTCCTTCTTCTACTTCTTCTGATTCACCCTCCAGACTTCACCTTCTCCTTCTCCTTCTTCTGCTTCTTCTGATTCACCCTCCAGACTTCACCTTCTCATTCTCCTTCTTCTGCTTCTTCTGCTGCGCCCTTCAGACTTCACCTTCTCCTTCTCCTTCTTCTGCTTCTTCTGCTTCACACTCCAGACTTCACCTTCTCCTTCTCCTTCTTCTGCTTCTTCTGCTGCGCCCTCCAGGCTTCACCTTCTCCTTCTCCTTCTTCTGCTTCTTCTGCTTCACCGTCCTGACTTCACCTTCTCCTTCTCCTTCTTCTACTTCTTCTGCTACACCCCCCTGACTTCACCTGCTCCTTCTCCTTCTTCTGCTTCTTCTGATTCACCCTCCTAACTTCACCTACTCCTTCTCCTTCTTCTGCTTCTTCTGATTCACCCTCCTGACTTCACCTTCTCCTTCTCCTTCTTCTGCTTCTTCTGATTCACCCTCCAGACTTCACCTTCTCCTTCTCCTTCTTCTGCTTCTTCTGATTCACCCTCCAGACTTCACCTTCTCCTTCTCCTTCTTCTGCTTCTTCTGATACACCCTCCAGACCTCACCTTCTCCTTCTCCTTCTTCTACTTCTTCTGATTCACCCTCCAGACTTCATCTTCTCCTTCTCCTTCTTCTGCTTCTTCTGATTCACCCTCCAGACTTCACCTTCTCCTTCTCCTTCTTCTGCTTCTTCTGATTCACCCTCCAGACTTCACCTTCTCCTTCTCCTTCTTCTACTTCTTCTGATTCACCCTCCAGACTTCACCTTCTCCTTCTCCTTCTTCTACTTCTTCTGATTCACCCTCCAGTCTTCACCTTCTCCTTCTCCTTCTTCTGTATCTTCTGCTTCACCCTCCAGACTTCACCTTCTCCTTCTCTTTCTTCTGCTTCTTCTGCTTCACCCTCCAGACTTCACCTTCTCCTTCTCCTTCTTCTGATTCTTCTGATTCACCCTCCAGACTTCACCTTCTCTATCTCCTTCTTCTGCTTCTTCTGATTCACCCTCCTGACTTCACCTTCTCCTTCTCCTTCTTCTACTTCTTCTGATTCACCCTCCTGACTTCACCTTCTCCTTCTCCTTCTTCTACTTCTTCTGATTCACCCTCCAGACTTCACCTTCTCCTTCTCCTTCTTCTGCTTCTTCTGATTCACCCTCCAGACTTCACCTTCTCCTTCTCCTTATTCTGCTTCTTCTGATTCACCCTCCAGACTTCACCTTCTCCTTCTCCTTCTTCTGCTTCTTCTGATTCACCCTCCAGACTTCACCTTCTCCTTCTCCTTCTTCTGCTTCTTCTGATTCACCCTCCAGACTTCACCTTCTCCTTCTCCTTCTTCTGCTTCTTCTGATTCACCCTCCAGACTTCACCTTCTCCTTCTCCTTCTTCTACTTCTTCTGATTCACCCTCCAGACTTCACCTTCTCCTTCTCCTTCTTCTGCTTCTTCTGATTCACCCTCCTGACTTCACCTTCTCCTTCTCCTTCTTCTACATCTTCTGATTCACCCTCCTGACTTCACCTTCTCCTTCTCCTTCTTCTACTTCTTCTGCTTCAACCTCCAGACTTCACCTTCTCCTTCTCCTTCTTCTACTTCTTCTGATTCACCCTCCAGACTTCACCTTCTCCTTCTCCTTCTTCTACTACTTCTGATTCACCCTCCAGACTTCACCTTCTCCTTCTCCTTCTTCTACTTCTTCTGATTCACCCTCCAGACTTCACCTTCTCCTTCTCCTTCTTCTGCTTCTTCTGATTCACCCTCCAGACTTCACCTTCTCCTTCTCCTTATTCTGCTTCTTCTGAATCACCCTCCAGACTTCACCTTCTCCTTCTCCTTCTTCTGCTTCTTCTGATTCACCCTCCAGACTTCACCTTCTCCTTCTCCTTCTTCTTCTTCTTCTGATTCACCCTCCAGACTTTACCTTCACCTTCTCCTTCTTCTACTTCTTCTGATTCACCCTCCAGACTTCACCTTCTCCTTCTCCTTCTTCTGCTTCTTCTGATTCACCCTCCTGACTTCACCTTCTCCTTCTCCTTCTTCTACATCTTCTGATTCACCCTCCTGACTTCACCTTCTCCTTCTCCTTCTTCTACTTCTTCTGCTTCAACCTCCAGACTTCACCTTCTCCTTCTCCTTCTTCTACTTCTTCTGATTCACCCTCCAGACTTCACCTTCTCCTTCTCCTTCTTCTACTACTTCTGATTCACCCTCCAGACTTCACCTTCTCCTTCTCCTTCTTCTACTTCTTCTGATTCACCCTCCAGACTTCACCTTCTCCTTCTCCTTCTTCTGCTTCTTCTGATTCACCCTCCAGACTTCACCTTCTCCTTCTCCTTATTCTGCTTCTTCTGAATCACCCTCCAGACTTCACCTTCTCCTTCTCCTTCTTCTGCTTCTTCTGATTCACCCTCCAGACTTCACCTTCTCCTTCTCCTTCTTCTTCTTCTTCTGATTCACCCTCCAGACTTTACCTTCACCTTCTCCTTCTTCTACTTCTTCTGATTCACCCTCCAGACTTCACCTTCTCCATCTCCTTCTTCTGCTTCTTCTGATTCACCCTCCAGACTTCACCTTCTCCTTCTCCTTCGTCTACTTCTTCTGATTCACCCTCCAGACTTCACCTTCTCCTTCTCCTTCTTCTGCTTCTTCTGATTCACCCTCCAGACTTCACCTTCTCCTTCTCATTCTTCTACTTCTTCTGATTCACCCTCCAGACTTCACCTTCTCCTTCCCTTCTTCTGATTCTTCTGATTCACCCTCCAGACTTCACCTTCTCCTTCTCCTTCTTCTGCTTCTTCTGATTCACCCTCCTGACTTCACCTTCTCCTTCTCCTTCTTCTACATCTTCTGATTCACCCTCCTGACTTCACCTTCTCCTTCTCCTTCTTCTACTTCTTCTGCTTCCCCCTCCAGACTTCACCTTCTCCTTCTCCTTCTTCTACTTCTTCTGATTCACCCTCCAGACTTCACCTTCTCCTTCTCCTTCTTCTACTTCTTCTGATTCACCCTCCAGACTTCACCTTCTCCTTCTCCTTCTTCTACTTCTTCTGATTCACCCTCCAGACTTCACCTTCTCCTTCTCCTTCTTCTGCTTCTTCTGATTCACCCTCCAGACATCACCTTCTCCTTCTCCTTATTCTGCTTCTTCTGAATCACCCTCCAGACTTCACCTTCTCCTTCTCCTTCTTCTGCTTCTTCTGATTCACCCTCCAGACTTCACCTTCTCCTTCTTCTGCTTCTTCTGATTCACCCTCCAGACTTCACCTTCTCCTTCTCCTTCTTCTACTTCTTCTGATTCACCCTCCAGACTTCACCTTCTCCATCTCCTTCTTCTGCTTCTTCTGATTCACCCTCCAGACTTCACCTTCTCCTTCTCCTTCGTCTACTTCTTCTGATTCACCCTCCAGACTACACCTTCTCCTTCTCCTTCTTCTACTTCTTCTGATTCACCCTCCAGACTTCACCTTCTCCTTCTCCTTCTTCTGTTTTTTCTGATTCACCCTCCAGACTTCACCTTCTCCTTCTCCTTCTTCTACTACTTCTGATTCACCCTCCAGACTTCACCTTCTCCTTCTCCTTCTTCTGCTTCTTCTGATTCACCCTCCTGACTTCACCTTCTCCTTCTCCTTCTTCTACTTCTTCTGATTCACCCTCCAGACTTCATCTTCTCCTTCTCCTTCTTCTGCTTCTTCTGATTCACCCTCCAGACTTCACCTTCTCCTTCTCCTTCTTCTGCTTCTTCTGATTCACCCTCCAGACTTCACCTTCTCCTTCTCCTTCTTCTACTTCTTCTGATTCACCCTCCAGACTTCACCTTCTCCTTCTCCTTCTTCTACTTCTTCTGATTCACCCTCCAGTCTTCACCTTCTCCTTCTCCTTCTTCTCTTTCTTCTGCTTCACCCTCCAGACTTCACCTTCTCCTTCTCCTTATTCTGCTTCTTCTGATTCACCCTCCAGACTTCACCTTCTCCTTCTCCTTCCTTTGCTTCTTCTGATTCACCCTCCAGACTTCACCTTCTCCTTCTCCTTCTTCTGATTCTTCTGATTCACCCTCCAGACTTCACCTTCTCCTTCTCCATCTTCTGCTTCTTCTGATTCACCCTCCTGACTTCACCTTCTCCTTCTCCTTCTTCTACTTCTTCTGATTCACCCTCCTGACTTCACCTTCTCCTTCTCCATCTTCTACTTCTTCTGCTTCACCCTCCAGACTTCAACTTCTCCTTCTCCTTCTTCTACTTCTTCTGATTCACCCTCCAGACTTCACCTTCTCCTTCTCCTTCTTCTGCTTCTTCTGATTCACCCTCCAGACTTCACCTTCTCCTTCTCCTTCTTCTGCTTCTTCTGATTCACCCTCCAGACTTCACCTTCTCCTTCTCCTTCTTCTACTTCTTCTGATTCACCCTTCAGACTTCACCTTCTCCTTCTCCTTCTTCTGCTTCTTCTGATTCACCCTCCAGACTTCACCTTCTCCTTCTCCTTCGTCTACTTCTTCTGATTCACCCTCCAGACTACACCTTCTCCTTCTCCTTCTTCTACTTCTTCTGATTCACCCTCCAGACTTCACCTTCTCCTCCTCCTTCTTCTGTTTCTTCTGATTCACCCTCCAGACTTCATCTTCTCCTTCTCCTTCTTCTACTTCTTCTGATTCACCCTCCAGACTTCACCTTCTCCTTCTCCTTCTTCTACTTCTTCTGATTCACCAACCAGACTTCATCTTCTCCTTCTCCTTCTTCTGCTTCTTCTGATTCACCCTCCAGACTTCATCTTCTCCTTCTCCTTCTTCTGCTTCTTCTGATTCACCCTCCAGACTTCAACTTCTCCTTCTCCTTCTTCTACTTCTTCTGATTCACCCTCCAGACTTCACCTTCTCCTTCTCCTTCTTCTACTTCTTCCGATTCACCCTCCAGACTTCATCTTCTCCTTCTCCTTCTTCTGCTTCTTCTGATTCACCCTCCAGACTTCACCTTCTCCTTCTCCTTCTTCTGCTTCTTCTGATTCACCCTCCAGACTTCACCTTCTCCTTCTCCTTCTTCTACTTCTTCTGATTCACCCTCCAGACTTCACCTTCTCCTTCTCCTTCTTCTACTTCTTCTGATTCACCCTCCAGTCTTCACCTTCTCCTTCTCCTTCTTCTGTTTCTTCTGCTTCACCCTCCAGACTTCACCTTCTCCTTCTCTTTCTTCTGCTTCTTCTGATTCACCCTCCAGACTTCACCTTCTCCTTCTCCTTCTTCTGATTCTTCTGATTCACCCTCCAGACTTCAACTTCTCCTTCTCCTTCTTCTGCTTCTTCTGATTCACCCTCCTGACTTCACCTTCTCCTTCTCCTTCTTCTACTTCTTCTGATTCACCCTCCTGACTTCACCTTCTCCTTCTCCTTCTTCTACTTCTTCTGCTTCACCCTCCAGACTTCACCTTCTCCTTCTCCTTCTTCTGCTTCTTCTGATTCACCCTCCAGACTTCACCTTCTCCTTCTCCTTCTTCTGCTTCTTCTGATTCACCCTCCAGACTTCACCTTCTCCTTCTCCTTATTCTGCTTCTTCTGATTCACCCTCCAGACTTCACCTTCTCCTTCTCCTTATTCTGCTTCTTCTGATTCACCCTCCAGACTTCACCTTATCCTTCTCCTTCCTCTGCTTCTTCTGATTCACCCTCCAGACTTCACCTTCTCCTTCTCCTTCTTCTGATTCTTCTGATTCACCCTCCAGACTTCACCTTCTCCTTCTCCATCTTCTGCTTCTTCTGATTCACCCTCCTGACTTCACCTTCTCCTTCTCCTTCTTCTACTTCTTCTGATTCACCCTCCTGACTTCACCTTCTCCTTCTCCATCTTCTACTTCTTCTGCCTCACCCTCCAGACTTCAACTTCTCCTTCTCCTTCTTCTACTTCTTCTGATTCACCCTCCAGACTTCACCTTCTCCTTCTCCTTCTTCTGCTTCTTCTGATTCACCCTCCAGACTTCACCTTCTCCTTCTCCTTCTTCTGCTTCTTCTGATTCACCCTCCAGACTTCACCTTCTCCTTCTCCTTCTTCTACTTCATCTGATTCACCCTCCAGACATCACCTTCTCCTTCTCCTTCTTCTGCTTCTTCTGATTCACCCTCCAGACTTCACCTTCTCCTTCTCCTTCGTCTACTTCTTCTGATTCACCCTCCAGACTACACCTTCTCCTTCTCCTTCTTCTACTTCTTCTGATTCACCCTCCAGACTTCACCTTCTCCTTCTCCTTCTTCTGTTTCTTCTGATTCACCCTCCAGACTTCATCTTCTCCTTCTCCTTCTTCTACTTCTTCTGATTCACCCTCCAGACTTCACCTTCTCCTTCTCCTTCTTCTACTTCTTCTGATTCACCCTCCAGACTTCATCTTCTCCTTCTCCTGCTTCTGCTTCTTCTGATTCACCCTCCAGACTTCACCTTCTCCTTCTCCTTCTTCTGCTTCTTCTGATTCACCCTCCAGACTTCAACTTCTCCTTCTCCTTCTTCTACTTCTTCTGATTCACCCTCCAGACTTCACCTTCTCCTTCTCCTTCTTCTACTTCTTCTGATACACCCTCCAGTCTTCACCTTCTCCTTCTCCTTCTTCTGTTTATTCTGCTTCACCCTCCAGACTTCACCTTCTCCTTCTCTTTCTTCTGCTTCTTCTGATTCACCCTCCAGACTTCACCTTCTCCTTCTCCTTCTTCTGATTCTTCTGATTCACCCTCCAGACTTTACCTTCTCCTTCTCCTTCTTCTGCTTCTTCTGATTCACCCTCCTGACTTCACCTTCTCCTTCTCCTTCTTCTGCTTCTTCTGATTCACCCTCCAGACTTCACCTTCTCCTTCTCCTTCTTCTACTTCTTCTGATTCACCCTCCAGACTTCACCTTCTCCTTCTCCTTCTTCTACTTCTTCTGATTCACCCTCCAGTCTTCACCTTCTCCTTCTCCTTCTTCTCTTTCTTCTGCTTCACCCTCCAGACTTCACCTTCTCCTTCTCTTTCTTCTGCTTCTTCTGATTCACCCTCCAGACTTCACCTTCTCCTTCTCCTTCTTCTGATTCTTCTGATTCACCCTCCAGACTTCACCTTCTCCTTCTCCTTCTTCTGCTTCTTCTGATTCACCCTCCTGACTTCACCTTCTCCTTCTCCTTCTTCTACTTCTTCTGATTCACCCTCCTGACTTCAGCTTCTCCTTCTCCTTCTTCTACTTCTTCTGCTTCACCCTCCAGACTTCACCTTCTCCTTCTCCTTCTTCTACTTCTTCTGATTCACCCTCCAGACTTCACCTTCTCCTTCTCCTTATTCTGCTTCTTCTGATTCACCCTCCAGACTTCACCTTCTCCTTCTCCTTATTCTGCTTCTTCTGATTCACCCTCCAGACTTCACCTTCTCCTTCTCCTTCCTTTGCTTCTTCTGATTCACCCTCCAGACTTCACCTTCTCCTTCTCCTTCTTCTGATTCTTCTGATTCACCCTCCAGACTTCACCTTCTCCTTCTCCATCTTCTGCTTCTTCTGATTCACCCTCCTGACTTCACCTTCTCCTTCTCCTTCTTCTACTTCTTCTGATTCACCCTCCTGACTTCACCTTCTCCTTCTCCATCTTCTACTTCTTCTGCTTCACCCTCCAGACTTCAACTTCTCCTTCTCCTTCTTCTACTTCTTCTGATTCACCCTCCAGACTTCACCTTCTCCTTCTCCTTCTTCTGCTTCTTCTGATTCACCCTCCAGACTTCACCTTCTCCTTCTCCTTCTTCTGCTTCTTCTGATTCACCCTCCAGACTTCACCTTCTCCTTCTCCTTCTTCTACTTCTTCTGATTCACCCTCCAGACTTCACCTTCTCCTTCTCCTTCTTCTGCTTCTTCTGATTCACCCTCCAGACTTCACCTTCTCCTTCTCCTTCGTCTACTTCTTCTGATTCACCCTCCAGACTACACCTTCTCCTTCTCCTTCTTCTACTTCTTCTGATTCACCCTCCAGACTTCACCTTCTCCTCCTCCTTCTTCTGTTTCTTCTGATTCACCCTCCAGACTTCATCTTCTCCTTCTCCTTCTTCTACTTCTTCTGATTCACCCTCCAGACTTCACCTTCTCCTTCTCCTTCTTCTACTTCTTCTGATTCACCAACCAGACTTCATCTTCTCCTTCTCCTTCTTCTGCTTCTTCTGATTCACCCTCCAGACTTCATCTTCTCCTTCTCCTTCTTCTGCTTCTTCTGATTCACCCTCCAGACTTCAACTTCTCCTTCTCCTTCTTCTACTTCTTCTGATTCACCCTCCAGACTTCACCTTCTCCTTCTCCTTCTTCTACTTCTTCCGATTCACCCTCCAGACTTCATCTTCTCCTTCTCCTTCTTCTGCTTCTTCTGATTCACCCTCCAGACTTCACCTTCTCCTTCTCCTTCTTCTGCTTCTTCTGATTCACCCTCCAGACTTCACCTTCTCCTTCTCCTTCTTCTACTTCTTCTGATTCACCCTCCAGACTTCACCTTCTCCTTCTCCTTCTTCTACTTCTTCTGATTCACCCTCCAGTCTTCACCTTCTCCTTCTCCTTCTTCTGTTTCTTCTGCTTCACCCTCCAGACTTCACCTTCTCCTTCTCTTTCTTCTGCTTCTTCTGATTCACCCTCCAGACTTCACCTTCTCCTTCTCCTTCTTCTGATTCTTCTGATTCACCCTCCAGACTTCAACTTCTCCTTCTCCTTCTTCTGCTTCTTCTGATTCACCCTCCTGACTTCACCTTCTCCTTCTCCTTCTTCTACTTCTTCTGATTCACCCTCCTGACTTCACCTTCTCCTTCTCCTTCTTCTACTTCTTCTGCTTCACCCTCCAGACTTCACCTTCTCCTTCTCCTTCTTCTGCTTCTTCTGATTCACCCTCCAGACTTCACCTTCTCCTTCTCCTTCTTCTGCTTCTTCTGATTCACCCTCCAGACTTCACCTTCTCCTTCTCCTTATTCTGCTTCTTCTGATTCACCCTCCAGACTTCACCTTCTCCTTCTCCTTATTCTGCTTCTTCTGATTCACCCTCCAGACTTCACCTTATCCTTCTCCTTCCTCTGCTTCTTCTGATTCACCCTCCAGACTTCACCTTCTCCTTCTCCTTCTTCTGATTCTTCTGATTCACCCTCCAGACTTCACCTTCTCCTTCTCCATCTTCTGCTTCTTCTGATTCACCCTCCTGACTTCACCTTCTCCTTCTCCTTCTTCTACTTCTTCTGATTCACCCTCCTGACTTCACCTTCTCCTTCTCCTTCTTCTGCTTCTTCTGATTCACCCTCCAGACTTCACCTTCTCCTTCTCCTTCTTCTGCTTCTTCTGATTCACCCTCCAGACTTCACCTTCTCCTTCTCCTTCTTCTACTTCATCTGATTCACCCTCCAGACTTCACCTTCTCCTTCTCCTTCTTCTGCTTCTTCTGATTCACCCTCCAGACTTCACCTTCTCCTTCTCCTTCGTCTACTTCTTCTGATTCACCCTCCAGACTACACCTTCTCCTTCTCCTTCTTCTACTTCTTCTGATTCACCCTCCAGACTTCACCTTCTCCTTCTCCTTCTTCTGTTTCTTCTGATTCACCCTCCAGACTTCATCTTCTCCTTCTCCTTCTTCTACTTCTTCTGATTCACCCTCCAGACTTCACCTTCTCCTTCTCCTTCTTCTACTTCTTCTGATTCACCCTCCAGACTTCATCTTCTCCTTCTCCTGCTTCTGCTTCTTCTGATTCACCCTCCAGACTTCACCTTCTCCTTCTCCTTCTTCTGCTTCTTCTGATTCACCCTCCAGACTTCAACTTCTCCTTCTCCTTCTTCTACTTCTTCTGATTCACCCTCCAGACTTCACCTTCTCCTTCTCCTTCTTCTACTTCTTCTGATTCACCCTCCAGTCTTCACCTTCTCCTTCTCCTTCTTCTGTTTATTCTGCTTCACCCTCCAGACTTCACCTTCTCCTTCTCTTTCTTCTGCTTCTTCTGATTCACCCTCCAGACTTCACCTTCTCCTTCTCCTTCTTCTGATTCTTCTGATTCACCCTCCAGACTTCACCTTCTCCTTCTCCTTCTTCTGCTTCTTCTGATTCACCCTCCTGACTTCACCTTCTCCTTCTCCTTCTTCTACTTCTTCTGATTCACCCTCCTGACTTCACCTTCTCCTTCTCCTTCTTCTACTTCTTCTGCTTCACCCTCCAGACTTCACCTTCTCCTTCTCCTTCTTCTACTTCTTCTGATTCAACCTCCAGACTTCACCTTCTCCTTCTCCTTCTTCTGCTTCTTCTGATTCACCCTCCAGACTTCACCTTCTCATTCTCCTTCTTCTGCTTCTTCTGCTGCGCCCTCCAGACTTCACCTTCTCCTTCTCCTTCTTCTGCTTCTTCTGCTTCACACTCCAGACTTCACCTTCTCCTTCTCCTTCTTCTGCTTCTTCTGCTGCGCCCTCCAGGCTTCACCTTCTCCTTCTCCTTCTTCTGCTTCTTCTGCTTCACCGTCCTGACTTCACCTTCTCCTTCTCCTTCTTCTACTTCTTCTGCTACACCCCCCTGACTTCACCTGCTCCTTCTCCTTCTTCTGCTTCTTCTGATTCACCCTCCTAACTTCACCTTCTCCTTCTCCTTCTTCTGCTTCTTCTGATTCACCCTCCTGACTTCACCTTCTCCTTCTCATTCTTCTGCTTCTTCTGATTCACCCTCCAGACTTCACCTTCTCCTTCTCCTTCTTCTGCTTCTTCTGATTCACCCTCCAGGCTTCACCTTCTCCTTCTCCTTCTTCTGCTTCTTCTGATTCACCCTCCAGACCTCACCTTCTCCTTCTCCTTCTTCTACTTCTTCTGATTCACCCTCCAGACTTCATCTTCTCCTTCTCCTTCTTCTGCTTCTTCTGATTCACCCTCCAGTCTTCACCTTCTCCTTCTCCTTCTTCTGCTTCTTCTGATTCACCCTCCAGACTTCACCTTCTCCTTCTCCTTCTTCTACTTCTTCTGATTCACCCTCCAGACTTCACCTTCTCCTTCTCCTTCTTCTACTTCTTCTGATTCACCCTCCAGTCTTCCCCTTCTCCTTCTCCTTCTTCTGTTTCTTCTGCTTCACCCTCCAGACTTCACCTTCTCCTTCTCTTTCTTCTGCTTCTTCTGCTTCACCCTCCAGACTTCACCTTCTCCTTCTCCTTCTTCTGATTCTTCTGATTCACCCTCCAGACTTCACCTTCTCTATCTCCTTCTTCTGCTTCTTCTGATTCACCCTCCTGACTTCACCTTCTCCTTCTCCTTCTTCTACTTCTTCTGATTCACCCTCCTGACTTCACCTTCTCCTTCTCCTTCTTCTACTTCTTCTGCTTCACCCTCCAGACTTCAACTTCTCCTTCTCCTTCTTCTACTTCTTCTGATTCACCCTCCAGACTTCACCTTCTCCTTCTTCTGCTTCTTCTGATTCACCCTCCAGACTTCACCTTCTCCTTCTCCTTCTTCTGCTTCTTCTGATTCGTCCTCCAGACTTCACCTTCTCCTTCTCCTTCTTCTACTTCTTCTGATTCACCCTCCAGACTTCACCTTCTCCTTCTCCTTCTTCTGCTTCTTCTGATTCACCCTCCTGACTTCACCTTCTCCTTCTCCTTCTTCTACTTCTTCTGATTCACCCTCCTGACTTCACCTTCTCCTTCTCCTTCTTCTACTTCTTCTGCTTCACCCTCCAGACTTCACCTTCTCCTTCTCCTTCTTCTACTTCTTCTGATTCAACCTCCAGACTTCACCTTCTCCTTCTCCTTCTTCTGCTTCTTCTGATTCACCCTCCAGACTTCACCTTCTCATTCTCCTTCTTCTGCTTCTTCTGCTGCGCCCTCCAGACTTCACCTTCTCCTTCTCCTTCTTCTGCTTCTTCTGCTTCACACTCCAGACTTCACCTTCTCCTTCTCCTTCTTCTGCTTCTTCTGCTGCGCCCTCCAGGCTTCACCTTCTCCTTCTCCTTCTTCTGCTTCTTCTGCTTCACCGTCCTGACTTCACCTTCTCCTTCTCCTTCTTCTACTTCTTCTGCTACACCCCCCTGACTTCACCTGCTCCTTCTCCTTCTTCTGCTTCTTCTGATTCACCCTCCTAACTTCACCTTCTCCTTCTCCTTCTTCTGCTTCTTCTGATTCACCCTCCTGACTTCACCTTCTCCTTCTCATTCTTCTGCTTCTTCTGATTCACCCTCCAGACTTCACCTTCTCCTTCTCCTTCTTCTGCTTCTTCTGATTCACCCTCCAGGCTTCACCTTCTCCTTCTCCTTCTTCTGCTTCTTCTGATTCACCCTCCAGACCTCACCTTCTCCTTCTCCTTCTTCTACTTCTTCTGATTCACCCTCCAGACTTCATCTTCTCCTTCTCCTTCTTCTGCTTCTTCTGATTCACCCTCCAGTCTTCACCTTCTCCTTCTCCTTCTTCTGCTTCTTCTGATTCACCCTCCAGACTTCACCTTCTCCTTCTCCTTCTTCTACTTCTTCTGATTCACCCTCCAGACTTCACCTTCTCCTTCTCCTTCTTCTACTTCTTCTGATTCACCCTCCAGTCTTCCCCTTCTCCTTCTCCTTCTTCTGTTTCTTCTGCTTCACCCTCCAGACTTCACCTTCTCCTTCTCTTTCTTCTGCTTCTTCTGCTTCACCCTCCAGACTTCACCTTCTCCTTCTCCTTCTTCTACTTCTTCTGATTCACCCTCCAGACTTCACCTTCTCCTTCTCCTTCTTCTACTTCTTCTGATTCACCCTCCAGACTTCACCTTCTCCTTCTCCTTCTTCTACTTCTTCTGATTCACCCTCCAGACTTCACCTTCTCCTTCTCCTTCTTCTGCTTCTTCTGATTCACCCTCCAGTCTTCACCTTCTCCTTCTCCTTCTTCTGCTTCTTCTGATTCACCCTCCAGTCTTCACCTTCTCCTTCTCCTTCTTCTGCTTCTTCTGATTCACCCTCCAGACTTCACCTTCTCCTTCTCCTTCTTCTACTTCTTCTGATTCACCCTCCAGACTTCACCTTCTCCTTCTCCTTCTTCTACTTCTTCTGATTCACCCTCCAGTCTTCACCTTCTCCTTCTCCTTCTTCTGTTTCTTCTGCTTCACCCTCCAGACTTCACCTTCTCCTTCTCTTTCTTCTGCTTCTTCTGATTCACCCTCCAGACTTCACCTTCTCCTTCTCCTTCTTCTGATTCTTCTGATTCACCCTCCAGACTTCAACTTCTCCTTCTCCTTCTTCTGCTTCTTCTGATTCACCCTCCTGACTTCACCTTCTCCTTCTCCTTCTTCTACTTCTTCTGATTCACCCTCCTGACTTCACCTTCTCCTTCTCCTTCTTCTACTTCTTCTGCTTCACCCTCCAGACTTCACCTTCTCCTTCTCCTTCTTCTGCTTCTTCTGATTCACCCTCCAGACTTCACCTTCTCCTTCTCCTTCTTCTGCTTCTTCTGATTCACCCTCCAGACTTCACCTTCTCCTTCTCCTTATTCTGCTTCTTCTGATTCACCCTCCAGACTTCACCTTCTCCTTCTCCTTATTCTGCTTCTTCTGATTCACCCTCCAGACTTCACCTTATCCTTCTCCTTCCTCTGCTTCTTCTGATTCACCCTCCAGACTTCACCTTCTCCTTCTCCTTCTTCTGATTCTTCTGATTCACCCTCCAGACTTCACCTTCTCCTTCTCCATCTTCTGCTTCTTCTGATTCACCCTCCTGACTTCACCTTCTCCTTCTCCTTCTTCTACTTCTTCTGATTCACCCTCCTGACTTCACCTTCTCCTTCTCCTTCTTCTGCTTCTTCTGATTCACCCTCCAGACTTCACCTTCTCCTTCTCCTTCTTCTGCTTCTTCTGATTCACCCTCCAGACTTCACCTTCTCCTTCTCCTTCTTCTACTTCATCTGATTCACCCTCCAGACTTCACCTTCTCCTTCTCCTTCTTCTGCTTCTTCTGATTCACCCTCCAGACTTCACCTTCTCCTTCTCCTTCGTCTACTTCTTCTGATTCACCCTCCAGACTACACCTTCTCCTTCTCCTTCTTCTACTTCTTCTGATTCACCCTCCAGACTTCACCTTCTCCTTCTCCTTCTTCTGTTTCTTCTGATTCACCCTCCAGACTTCATCTTCTCCTTCTCCTTCTTCTACTTCTTCTGATTCACCCTCCAGACTTCACCTTCTCCTTCTCCTTCTTCTACTTCTTCTGATTCACCCTCCAGACTTCATCTTCTCCTTCTCCTGCTTCTGCTTCTTCTGATTCACCCTCCAGACTTCACCTTCTCCTTCTCCTTCTTCTGCTTCTTCTGATTCACCCTCCAGACTTCAACTTCTCCTTCTCCTTCTTCTACTTCTTCTGATTCACCCTCCAGACTTCACCTTCTCCTTCTCCTTCTTCTACTTCTTCTGATTCACCCTCCAGTCTTCACCTTCTCCTTCTCCTTCTTCTGTTTATTCTGCTTCACCCTCCAGACTTCACCTTCTCCTTCTCTTTCTTCTGCTTCTTCTGATTCACCCTCCAGACTTCACCTTCTCCTTCTCCTTCTTCTGATTCTTCTGATTCACCCTCCAGACTTCACCTTCTCCTTCTCCTTCTTCTGCTTCTTCTGATTCACCCTCCTGACTTCACCTTCTCCTTCTCCTTCTTCTACTTCTTCTGATTCACCCTCCTGACTTCACCTTCTCCTTCTCCTTCTTCTACTTCTTCTGCTTCACCCTCCAGACTTCACCTTCTCCTTCTCCTTCTTCTACTTCTTCTGATTCAACCTCCAGACTTCACCTTCTCCTTCTCCTTCTTCTGCTTCTTCTGATTCACCCTCCAGACTTCACCTTCTCATTCTCCTTCTTCTGCTTCTTCTGCTGCGCCCTCCAGACTTCACCTTCTCCTTCTCCTTCTTCTGCTTCTTCTGCTTCACACTCCAGACTTCACCTTCTCCTTCTCCTTCTTCTGCTTCTTCTGCTGCGCCCTCCAGGCTTCACCTTCTCCTTCTCCTTCTTCTGCTTCTTCTGCTTCACCGTCCTGACTTCACCTTCTCCTTCTCCTTCTTCTACTTCTTCTGCTACACCCCCCTGACTTCACCTGCTCCTTCTCCTTCTTCTGCTTCTTCTGATTCACCCTCCTAACTTCACCTTCTCCTTCTCCTTCTTCTGCTTCTTCTGATTCACCCTCCTGACTTCACCTTCTCCTTCTCATTCTTCTGCTTCTTCTGATTCACCCTCCAGACTTCACCTTCTCCTTCTCCTTCTTCTGCTTCTTCTGATTCACCCTCCAGGCTTCACCTTCTCCTTCTCCTTCTTCTGCTTCTTCTGATTCACCCTCCAGACCTCACCTTCTCCTTCTCCTTCTTCTACTTCTTCTGATTCACCCTCCAGACTTCATCTTCTCCTTCTCCTTCTTCTGCTTCTTCTGATTCACCCTCCAGTCTTCACCTTCTCCTTCTCCTTCTTCTGCTTCTTCTGATTCACCCTCCAGACTTCACCTTCTCCTTCTCCTTCTTCTACTTCTTCTGATTCACCCTCCAGACTTCACCTTCTCCTTCTCCTTCTTCTACTTCTTCTGATTCACCCTCCAGTCTTCCCCTTCTCCTTCTCCTTCTTCTGTTTCTTCTGCTTCACCCTCCAGACTTCACCTTCTCCTTCTCTTTCTTCTGCTTCTTCTGCTTCACCCTCCAGACTTCACCTTCTCCTTCTCCTTCTTCTGATTCTTCTGATTCACCCTCCAGACTTCACCTTCTCTATCTCCTTCTTCTGCTTCTTCTGATTCACCCTCCTGACTTCACCTTCTCCTTCTCCTTCTTCTACTTCTTCTGATTCACCCTCCTGACTTCACCTTCTCCTTCTCCTTCTTCTACTTCTTCTGCTTCACCCTCCAGACTTCAACTTCTCCTTCTCCTTCTTCTACTTCTTCTGATTCACCCTCCAGACTTCACCTTCTCCTTCTTCTGCTTCTTCTGATTCACCCTCCAGACTTCACCTTCTCCTTCTCCTTCTTCTGCTTCTTCTGATTCGTCCTCCAGACTTCACCTTCTCCTTCTCCTTCTTCTACTTCTTCTGATTCACCCTCCAGACTTCACCTTCTCCTTCTCCTTCTTCTGCTTCTTCTGATTCACCCTCCTGACTTCACCTTCTCCTTCTCCTTCTTCTACTTCTTCTGATTCACCCTCCTGACTTCACCTTCTCCTTCTCCTTCTTCTACTTCTTCTGCTTCACCCTCCAGACTTCACCTTCTCCTTCTCCTTCTTCTACTTCTTCTGATTCAACCTCCAGACTTCACCTTCTCCTTCTCCTTCTTCTGCTTCTTCTGATTCACCCTCCAGACTTCACCTTCTCATTCTCCTTCTTCTGCTTCTTCTGCTGCGCCCTCCAGACTTCACCTTCTCCTTCTCCTTCTTCTGCTTCTTCTGCTTCACACTCCAGACTTCACCTTCTCCTTCTCCTTCTTCTGCTTCTTCTGCTGCGCCCTCCAGGCTTCACCTTCTCCTTCTCCTTCTTCTGCTTCTTCTGCTTCACCGTCCTGACTTCACCTTCTCCTTCTCCTTCTTCTACTTCTTCTGCTACACCCCCCTGACTTCACCTGCTCCTTCTCCTTCTTCTGCTTCTTCTGATTCACCCTCCTAACTTCACCTTCTCCTTCTCCTTCTTCTGCTTCTTCTGATTCACCCTCCTGACTTCACCTTCTCCTTCTCATTCTTCTGCTTCTTCTGATTCACCCTCCAGACTTCACCTTCTCCTTCTCCTTCTTCTGCTTCTTCTGATTCACCCTCCAGGCTTCACCTTCTCCTTCTCCTTCTTCTGCTTCTTCTGATTCACCCTCCAGACCTCACCTTCTCCTTCTCCTTCTTCTACTTCTTCTGATTCACCCTCCAGACTTCATCTTCTCCTTCTCCTTCTTCTGCTTCTTCTGATTCACCCTCCAGTCTTCACCTTCTCCTTCTCCTTCTTCTGCTTCTTCTGATTCACCCTCCAGACTTCACCTTCTCCTTCTCCTTCTTCTACTTCTTCTGATTCACCCTCCAGACTTCACCTTCTCCTTCTCCTTCTTCTACTTCTTCTGATTCACCCTCCAGTCTTCCCCTTCTCCTTCTCCTTCTTCTGTTTCTTCTGCTTCACCCTCCAGACTTCACCTTCTCCTTCTCTTTCTTCTGCTTCTTCTGCTTCACCCTCCAGACTTCACCTTCTCCTTCTCCTTCTTCTGATTCTTCTGATTCACCCTCCAGACTTCACCTTCTCTATCTCCTTCTTCTGCTTCTTCTGATTCACCCTCCTGACTTCACCTTCTCCTTCTCCTTCTTCTACTTCTTCTGATTCACCCTCCTGACTTCACCTTCTCCTTCTCCTTCTTCTACTTCTTCTGCTTCACCCTCCAGACTTCAACTTCTCCTTCTCCTTCTTCTACTTCTTCTGATTCACCCTCCAGACTTCACCTTCTCCTTCTTCTGCTTCTTCTGATTCACCCTCCAGACTTCACCTTCTCCTTCTCCTTCTTCTGCTTCTTCTGATTCATCCTCCAGACTTCACCTTCTCCTTCTCCTTCTTCTACTTCTTCTGATTCACCCTCCAGACTTCACCTTCTCCTTCTCCTTCTTCTGCTTCTTCTGATTCACCCTCCAGACTTCACCTTCTCCTTCTCCTTCGTCTACTTCTTCTGATTCACCCTCCAGACTACACCTTCTCCTTCTCCTTCTTCTTCTTCATCTGAGTCACCCTCCAGACTTCACCTTCTCCTTCTCCTTCTTCTGTTTCTTCTGATTCACCCTCCAGACTTCATCTTCTCCTTCTCCTTCTTCTGCTTCTTCTGATTCACCCTCCAGACTTCACCTTCTCCTTCTCCTTCTTCTGCTTCTTCTGATTCACCCTCCAGACTTCACCTTCTCCTTCTCCTTCTTCTACTTCTTCTGATTCACCCTCCAGACTTCACCTTCTCCTTCTCCTTCTTCTACTTCTTCTGATTCACCCTCCAGTCTTCACCTTCTCCTTCTCCTTCTTCTGTTTCTTCTGATTCACCCTCCAGACTTCACCTTCTCCTTCTCCTTCTTCTGATTCTTCTGATTCACCCTCCAGACTTCACCTTCTCCTTCTCCTTCTTCTGCTTCTTCTGATTCACCCTCCTGACTTCACCTTCTCCTTCTCCTTCTTCTACTTCTTCTGATTCACCCTCCTGACTTCACCTTCTCCTTCTCCTTCTTCTCCTTCTTCTGCTTCACCCTCCAGACTTCACCTTCTCCTTCTCCTTCTTCTGCTTCTTCTGATTCACCCTCCAGACTTCACCTTCTCCTTCTTCTTCTGCTTCTTCTGATTCACCCTCCAGACTTCACCTTCTCCTTCTCCTTATTCTGCTTCTTCTGATTCACCCTCCAGACTTCACCTTCTCCTTCTCCTTATTCTGCTTCTTCTGATTCACCCTCCAGACTTCACCTTCTCCTTCTCCTTCCTCTGCTTCTTCTGATTCACCCTCCAGACTTCACCTTCTCCTTCTCCTTCTTCTGATTCTTCTGATCCACCCTCCAGTCTTCACCTTCTCCTTCTCCATCTTCTGCTTCTTCTGATTCACCCTCCTGACTTCACCTTCTCCTTCTCCTTCTTCTGATTCTTCTGATTCACCCTCCAGACTTCACCTTCTCCTTCTCCTTCTTGTGCTTCTTCTGATTCACCCTCCTGACTTCACCTTCTCCTTCTCCTTCTTCTACTTCTTCTGATTCACCCTCCTGACTTCACCTTCTCCTTCTCCTTCTTCTCCTTCTTCTGCTTCACCCTCCAGACTTCACCTTCTCCTTCTCCTTCTTCTGCTTCTTCTGATTCACCCTCCAGACTTCACCTTCTCCTTCTTCTTCTGCTTCTTCTGATTCACCCTCCAGACTTCACCTTCTCCTTCTCCTTATTCTGCTTCTTCTGATTCACCCTCCAGACTTCACCTTCTCCTTCTCCTTATTCTGCTTCTTCTGATTCACCCTCCAGACTTCACCTTCTCCTTCTCCTTCCTCTGCTTCTTCTGATTCACCCTCCAGACTTCACCTTCTCCTTCTCCTTCTTCTGATTCTTCTGATCCACCCTCCAGTCTTCACCTTCTCCTTCTCCATCTTCTGCTTCTTCTGATTCACCCTCCAGACTACACCTTCTCCTTCTCCTTCTTCTTCTTCATCTGAGTCACCCTCCAGACTTCATCTTCTCCTTCTCCTTCTTCTGCTTCTTCTGATTCACCCTCCAGACTTCACCTTCTCCTTCTCCTTCTTCTGCTTCTTCTGATTCACCCTCCAGACTTCACCTTCTCCTTCTCCTTCTTCAACTTCTTCTGATTCACCCTCCAGACTTCACCTTCTCCTTCTCCTTCTTCTACTTCTTCTGATTCACCCTCCAGTCTTCACCTTCTCCTTCTCCTTCTTCTGTTTCTTCTGATTCACCCTCCAGACTTCACCTTCTCCTTCTCCTTCTTCTGATTCTTCTGATTCACCCTCCAGACTTCACCTTCTCCTTCTCCTTCTTCTGCTTCTTCTGATTCACCCTCCTGACTTCACCTTCTCCTTCTCCTTCTTCTACTTCTTCTGATTCACCCTCCTGACTTCACCTTCTCCTTCTCCTTCTTCTCCTTCTTCTGCTTCACCCTCCAGACTTCACCTTCTCCTTCTCCTTCTTCTGCTTCTTCTGATTCACCCTCCAGACTTCACCTTCTCCTTCTTCTTCTGCTTCTTCTGATTCACCCTCCAGACTTCACCTTCTCCTTCTCCTTATTCTGCTTCTTCTGATTCACCCTCCAGACTTCACCTTCTCCTTCTCCTTATTCTGCTTCTTCTGATTCACCCTCCAGACTTCACCTTCTCCTTCTCCTTCCTCTGCTTCTTCTGATTCACCCTCCAGACTTCACCTTCTCCTTCTCCTTCTTCTGATTCTTCTGATCCACCCTCCAGTCTTCACCTTCTCCTTCTCCATCTTCTGCTTCTTCTGATTCACCCTCCTGACTTCACCTTCTCCTTCTCCTTCTTCTACTTCTTCTGATTCACCCTCCTGACTTCACCTTCTCCTTCTCCATCTTCTACTTCCTCTGCTTCACCCTCCAGACTTCAACTTCTCCTTCTCCTTCTTCTACTTCTTCTGATTCACCTTCCAGACTTCACCTTCTCCTTCTCCTTCTTCTGCTTCTTCTGATTCACCCTCCAGACTTCACCTTCTCCTTCTCCTTCTTCTGCTTCTTCTGATTCACCCTCCAGACTTCACCTTCTCCTTCTCCTTCTTCTACTTCATCTGATTCA
Organism: Somniosus microcephalus; assembly: GCF_052327205.1. Taxonomy (NCBI): domain Eukaryota; kingdom Metazoa; phylum Chordata; class Chondrichthyes; order Squaliformes; family Somniosidae; genus Somniosus; species Somniosus microcephalus. The sequence goes on along the minus strand of NW_028225599.1, from coordinate 143,528 downwards.
CCCTCCAGACTTCACCTTCTCCTTCTCCTTCTTCTGCTTCTTCTGATTCACCCTCCAGACTTCACCTTCTCCTTCTCCTTCGTCTACTTCTTCTGATTCACCCTCCAGACTACACCTTCTCCTTCTCCTTCTTCTACTTCTTCTGATTCACCCTCCAGACTTCACCTTCTCCTTCTCCTTCTTCTGTTTCTTCTGATTCACCCTCCAGACTTCATCTTCTCCTTCTCCTTCAACTACTTCTTCTGATTCACCCTCCAGACTTCACCTTCTCCTTCTCCTTCTTCTACTTCTTCTGATTCACCCTCCAGACTTCATCTTCTCCTTTTCCTTCTTCTGCTTCTTCTGATTCACCCTCCAGACTTCACCTTCTCCTTCTCCTTCTTCTGCTTCTTCTGATTCACCCTCCAGACTTCAACTTCTCCTTCTCCTTCTTCTACTTCTTCTGATTCACCCTCCAGACTTCACCTTCTCCTTCTCCTTCTTCTACTTCTTCTGATTCACCCTCCAGTCTTCACCTTCTCCTTCTCCTTCTTCTGTTTCTTCTGCTTCACCCTCCAGACTTCACCTTCTCCTTCTCTTTCTTCTGCTTCTTCTGATTCACCCTCCAGACTTCACCTTCTCCTTCTCCTTCTTCTGATTCTTCTGATTCACCCTCCAGACTTAGCTTCTCCTTCTCCTTCTTCTGCTTCTTCTGATTCACCCTCCTGACTTCACCTTCTCCTTCTCCTTCTTCTACTTCTTCTGATTCACCCTCCTGACTTCAGCTTCTCCTTCTCCTTCTTCTACTTCTTCTGCTTCACCCTCCAGACTTCACCTTCTCCTTCTCCTTCTTCTACTTCTTCTGATTCAACCTCCAGACTTCACCTTCTCCTTCTCCTTCTTCTGCTTCTTCTGATTCACCCTCCAGACTTCACCTTCTCATTCTCCTTCTTCTGCTTCTTCTGCTGCGCCCTCCAGACTTCACCTTCTCCTTCTCCTTCTTCTGCTTCTTCTGCTTCACACTCCAGACTTCACCTTCTCCTACCCCTTCTTCTGCTTCTTCTGCTGCGCCCTCCAGGCTTCACCTTCTCCTTCTCCTTCTTCTGCTTCTTCTGCTTCACCGTCCTGACTTCACCTTCTCCTTCTCCTTCTTCTACTTCTTCTGCTACACCCCCCTGACTTCACCTGCTCCTTCTCCTTCTTCTGCTTCTTCTGATTCACCCTCCTAACTTCACCTTCTCCTTCTCCTTATTCTGCTTCTTCTGATTCACCCTCCTGACTTCACCTTCTCCTTCTCCTTCTTCTGCTTCTTCTGATTCACCTTCCAGACTTCACCTTCTCCTTCTCCTTCTTCTGCTTCTTCTGATTCACCCTCTAGACTTCACCTTCTCCTTCTCCTTCTTCTGCTTCTTCTGATTCACCCTCCAGACATCACCTTCTCCTTCTCCTTCTTCTACTTCTTCTGATTCACCCTCCAGACTTCATCTTCTCCTTCTCCTTCTTCTGCTTCTTCTGATTCACCCTCCAGACTTCAACTTCTCCTTCTCCTTCTTCTGCTTCTTCTGATTCACCCTCCAGACTTCACCTTCTCCGTCTCCTTCTTCTACTTCTTCTGATTCACCCTCCAGACTTCACCTTCTCCTTCTCCTTCTTCTACTTCTTCTGATTCACCCTCCAGTCTTCACCTTCTCCTTCTCCTTCTTCTGTTTCTTCTGCTTCACCCTCCAGACTTCACCTTCTCCTTCTCTTTCTTCTGCTTCACCCTCCAGACTTCACCTTCTCCTTCTCCTTCTTCTGATTCTTCTGATTCACCCTCCAGACTTCACCTTCTCTATCTCCTTCTTCTGCTTCTTCTGATTCACCCTCCTGACTTCACCTTCTCCTTCTTCTACTTCTTCTGATTCACCCTCCTGACTTCACCTTCTCCTTCTCCTTCTTCTACTTCTTCTGCTTCACCCTCCAGACTTCACCTTCTCCTTCTCCTTCTTCTACTTCTTCTGATTCACCCTCCAGACTTCACCTTCTCCTTCTCCTTCTTCTGCTTCTTCTGATTCACCCTCCAGACTTCACCTTCTCCTTCTCTTTCTTCTGCTTCTTCTGATTCACCCTCCAGACTTCACCTTCTCCTTCTCCTTCTTCTGATTCTTCTGATTCACCCTCCAGACTTCACCTTCTCCTTCTCCTTCTTCTGCTTCTTCTGATTCACCCTCCTGACTTCACCTTCTCCTTCTTCTACTTCTTCTGATTCACCCTCCTGACTTCACCTTCTCCTTCTTCTACTTCTTCTGCTTCACCCTCCAGACTTCACCTTCTCCTTCTCCTTCTTCTACTTCTTCTGATTCAACCTCCAGACTTCACCTTCTCCTTCTCCTTCTTCTGCTTCTTCTGATTCACCCTCCAGACTTCACCTTCTCATTCTCCTTCTTCTGCTTCTTCTGCTGCGCCCTCCAGACTTCACCTTCTCCTTCTCCTTCTTCTGCTTCTTCTGCTTCACACTCCAGACTTCACCTTCTCCTTCTCCTTCTTCTGCTTCTTCTGCTGCGCCCTCCAGGCTTCACCTTCTCCTTCTCCTTCTTCTGCTTCTTCTGCTTCACCGTCCTGACTTCACCTTCTCCTTCTCCTTCTTCTACTTCTTCTGCTACACCCCCCTGACTTCACCTGCTCCTTCTCCTTCTTCTGCTTCTTCTGATTCACCCTCCTAACTTCACCTTCTCCTTCTCCTTCTTCTGCTTCTTCTGATTCACCCTCCTGACTTCACCTTCTCCTTCTCCTTCTTCTGCTTCTTCTGATTCACCCTCCAGACTTCACCTTCTCCTTCTCCTTCTTCTGCTTCTTCTGATTCACCCTCCAGACTTCACCTTCTCCTTCTCCTTCTTCTGCTTCTTCTGATTCACCCTCCAGACCTCACCTTCTCCTCCTCCTTCTTCGACTTCTTCTGATTCACCCTCCAGACTTCATCTTCTCCTTCTCCTTCTTTTGCTTCTTCTGATTCACCCTCCAGACTTCACCTTCTCCTTCTCCTTCTTCTGCTTCTTCTGATTCACCCTCCAGACTTCACCTTCTCCTTCTCCTTCTTCTGCTTCTTCTGCTTCACCCTCCAGACTTCACCTTCTCCTTCTCTTTCTTCTGCTTCTTCTGCTTCACCCTCCAGACTTCACCTTCTCCTTCTCCTTCTTCTGATTCTTCTGATTCACCCTCCAGACTTCACCTTCTCTATCTCCTTCTTCTGCTTCTTCTGATTCACCCTCCTGACTTCACCTTCTCCTTCTCTTTCTTCTACTTCTTCTGATTCACCCTCCTGACTTCACCTTCTCCTTCTCCTTCTTCTACTTCTTCTGCTTCACCCTCCAGACTTCACCTTCTCCTTCTCCTTCTTCTACTTCTTCTGATTCACCCTCCAGACTTCACCTTCTCCTTCTCCTTCTTCTGCTTCTTCTGATTCACCCTCCAGACTTAACCTTCTCCTTCTCCTTATTCTGCTTCTTCTGATTCACCCTCCAGACATCACCTTCTCCTTCTCCTTCTTCTGCTTCTTCTGATTCACCCTCCAGACTTCACCTTCTCCTTCTCCTTCTTCTGCTTCTTCTGATTCACCCTCCAGACTTCACCTTCTCCTTCTCCTTCTTCTACTTCTTCTGATTCACCGTCCAGACTTCACCTTCTCCTTCTCCTTCTTCTGCTTCTTCTGATTCACCCTCCTGACTTCACCTTCTCCTTCTCCTTCTTCTACATCTTCTGATTCACCCTCCTGACTTCACCTTCTCCTTCTCCTTCTTCTACTTCTTCTGATTCACCCTCCAGACTTCACCTTCTCCTTCTCCTTCTTCTGCTTCTTCTGATTCACCCTCCAGACTTCACCTTCTCATTCTCCTTCTTCTGCTTCTTCTGCTGCGCCCTCCAGACTTCACCTTCTCCTTCTCCTTCTTCTACTTCTTCTGCTTCACACTCCAGACTTCACCTTCTCCTTCTCCTTCTTCTGCTTCCTCTGCTGCGCCCTCCAGGCTTCACCTTCTCCTTCTCCTTCTTCTGCTTCTTCTGCTTCACCGTCCTGACTTCACCTTCTCCTTCTCCTTCTTCTACTTCTTCTGCTACACCCCCCTGACTTCACCTGCTCCTTCTCCTTCTTCTGCTTCTTCTGATTCACCCTCCTAACTTCACCTTCTCCTTCTCCTTCTTCTGCTTCTTCTGATTCACCCTCCTGACTTCACCTTCTCCTTTTCCTTCTTCTGCTTCTTCTGATTCACCCTCCAGACTTCACCTTCTCCTTCTCCTTCTTCTGCTTCTTCTGATTCACCCTCCAGACTTCACCTTCTCCTTCTCCTTCTTCTGCTTCTTCTGATTCACCCTCCAGACCTCACCTTCTCCTTCTCCTTCTTCTACTTCTTCTGATTCACCCTCCAGACTTCATCTTCTCCTTCTCCTTCTTCTGCTTCTTCTGATTCACCCTCCAGACTTCACCTTCTCCTTCTCCTTCTTCTGCTTCTTCTGATTCACCCTCCAGACTTCACCTTCTCCTTCTCCTTCTTCTACTTCTTCTGATTCACCCTCCAGACTTCACCTTCTCCTTCTCCTTCTTCTACTTCTTCTGATTCACCCTCCAGTCTTCACCTTCTCCTTCTCCTTCTTCTGTTTCTTCTGCTTCACCCTCCAGACTTCATCATCTCCTTCTCTTTCTTCTGCTTCTTCTGCTTCACCCTCCAGACTTCACCTTCTCCTTCTCCTTCTTCTGATTCTTCTGATTCATCCTCCAGACTTCACCTTCTCTATCTCCTTCTTCTGCTTCTTCTGATTCACCCTCCTGACTTCACCTTCTCCTTCTCCTTCTTCTACTTCATCTGATTCACCCTCCTGACTTCACCTTCTCCTTCTCCTTCTTCTACTTCTTCTGCTTCACCCTCCAGACTTCACCTTCTCCTTCTCCTTCTTCTACTTCTTCTGATTCACCCTCCAGACTTCACCTTCTCCTTCTCCTTCTTCTGCTTCTTCTGATTCACCCTCCAGACTTAACCATCTCCTTCTCCTTATTCTGCTTCTTCTGATTCACCCTCCAGACTTCACCTTCTCCTTCTCCTTCTTCTGCTTCTTCTGATTCACCCTCCAGACTTCACCTTCTCCTTCTTCTGCTTCTTCTGATTCACCCTCCAGACTTCACCTTCTCCTTCTCCTTCTTCTACTTCTTCTGATTCACCCTCCAGACTTCACCTTCTCCTTCTCCTTCTTCTGCTTCTTCTGATTCACCCTCCTGACTTCACCTTCTCCTTGTCCTTCTTCTACATCTTCTGATTCACCCTCCTGACTTCACCTTCTCCTTCTCCTTCTTCTACTTCTTCTGCTTCACCCTCCAGACTTCACCTTCTCCTTCTCCTTCTTCTACTTCTTCTGATTCACCCTCCAGACTTCACCTTCTCCTTCTCCTTCTTCTACTTCTTCTGATTCACCCTCCAGACTTCACCTTCTCCTTCTCCTTCTTCTGCTTCTTCTGATTCACCCTCCAGACTTCACCTTCTCCTTCTCCTTATTCTGCTTCTTCTGAATCACCCTCCAGACTTCACCTTCTCCTTCTCCTTCTTCTGCTTCTTCTGATTCACCCTCCAGACTTCACCTTCTCCTTCTCCTTCTTCTGCTTCTTCTGATTCACCCTCCAGACTTCACCTTCTCCTTCTCCTTCTTCTACGTCTTCTGATTCACCCTCCAGACTTCACCTTCTCCTTCTCCTTCTTCTACTTCTTCTGATTCACCCTCCAGACTTCACCTTCTCCTTCTCCTTCTTCTGCTTCTTCTGATTCACCCTCCTGACTTCACCTTCTCCTTGTCCTTCTTCTACATCTTCTGATTCACCCTCCTGACTTCACCTTCTCCTTCTCCTTCTTCTACTTCTTCTGCTTCACCCTCCAGACTTCACCTTCTCCTTCTCCTTCTTCTACTTCTTCTGATTCACCCTCCAGACTTCACCTTCTCCTTCTCCTTCTTCTACTTCTTCTGATTCACCCTCCAGACTTCACCTTCTCCTTCTCCTTCTTCTGCTTCTTCTGATTCACCCTCCAGACTTCACCTTCTCCTTCTCCTTATTCTGCTTCTTCTGAATCACCCTCCAGACTTCACCTTCTCCTTCTCCTTCTTCTGCTTCTTCTGATTCACCCTCCAGACTTCACCTTCTCCTTCTCCTTCTTCTGCTTCTTCTGATTCACCCTCCAGACTTCACCTTCTCCTTCTCCTTCTTCTACGTCTTCTGATTCACCCTCCAGACTTCACCTTCTCCATCTCCTTCTTCTGCTTCTTCTGATTCACCCTCCAGACTTCACCTTCTCCTTCTCCTTCATCTACTTCTTCTGATTCACCCTCCAGACTTCACCTTCTCCTTCTCCTTCTTCTGCTTCTTCTGATTCACCCTCCAGACTTCACCTTCTCCTTCTCCTTCTTCTGCTTCTTCTGATTCACCCTCCAGACTTCACCTTCTCCTTCTCCTTCTTCTACTTCTTCTGATTCACCCTCCAGACTTCACCTTCTCCTTCTCCTTCGTCTACTTCTTCTGATTCACCCTCCAGACTACACCTTCTCCTTCTCCTTCTACTTCTTCTGATTCACCCTCCAGACTTCACCTTCTCCTGCTCCTTCTTCTGTTTCTTCTGATTCACCCTCCAGACTTCATCTTCTCCTTCTCCTTCTTCTACTTCTTCTGATTCACCCTCCAGACTTCACCTTCTCCTTCTCCTTCTTCTACTTCTTCTGATTCACCCTCCAGACTTCATCTTCTCCTTCTCCTTCTTCTGCTTCTTCTGATTCACCCTCCAGACTTCACCTTCTCCTTCTCCTTCTTCTGCTTCTTCTGATTCACCCTCCAGACTTCAACTTCTCCTTCTCCTTCTTCTACTTCTTCTGATTCACCCTCCAGACTTCACCTTCTCCTTCTCCTTCTTCTACTTCTTCCGATTCACCCTCCAGACTTCATCTTCTCCTTCTCCTTCTTCTGCTTCTTCTGATTCACCCTCCAGACTTCACCTTCTCCTTCTCCTTCTTCTGCTTCTTCTGATTCACCCTCCAGACTTCACCTTCTCCTTCTCCTTCTTTTACTTCTTCTGATTCACCCTCCAGACTTCACCTTCTCCTTCTCCTTCTTCTACTTCTTCTGATTCACCCTCCAGTCTTCACCTTCTCCTTCTCCTTCTTCTGTTTCTTCTGCTTCACCCTCCAGACTTCACCTTCTCCTTCTCTTTCTTCTGCTTCTTCTGATTCACCCTCCAGACTTCACCTTCTGCTTCTCCTTCTTCTGATTCTTCTGATTAACCCTCCAGACTTCACCTTCTCCTTCTCCTTCTTCTGCTTCTTCTGATTCACCCTCCTGACTTCACCTTCTCCTTCTGCTTCTTATACTTCTTCTGATTCACCCTCCTGACTTCACCTTCTCCTTCTCCTTCTTCTACTTCTTCTGCTTCACCCTCCAGACTTCACCTTCTCCTTCTCCTTCTTCTACTTCTTCTGATTCACCCTCCAGACTTCACCTTCTCCTTCTCCTTCTTCTGCTTCTTCTGATTCACCCTCCAGACTTCACCTTCTCCTTCTCCTTATTCTGCTTCTTCTGAATCACCCTCCAGACTTCACCTTCTCCTTCTCCTTATTCTGCTTCTTTTGATTCACCCTCCAGACTTCACCTTCTCCTTCTCCTTCCTCTGCTTCTTCTGATTCACCCTCCAGACTTCACCTTCTCCTTCTCCTTCTTCTGATTCTTCTGATTCACCCTCCAGACTTCACCTTCTCCTTCTCCATCTTCTGCTTCTTCTGATTCACCCTCCTGACTTCACCTTCTCCTTCTCCTTCTTCTACTTCTTCTGATTCACCCTCCTGACTTCACCTTCTCCTTCTCCATCTTCTTCTTCTTCTGCTTCACCCTCCAGACTTCAACTTCTCCTTCTCCTTCTTCTACTTCTTCTGATTCACCCTCCAGACTTCACCTTCTCCTTCTCCTTCTTCTGCTTCTTCTGATTCACCCTCAAGACTTCACCTTCTCCTTCTCCTTCTTCTGCTTCTTCTGATTCACCCTCCAGACTTCACCTTCTCCTTCTCCTTCTTCTACTTCTTCTGATTCACCCTCCAGACTTCACCTTCTCCTTCTCCTTCTTCTGCTTCTTCTGATTCACCCTCCAGACTTCACCTTCTCCTTCTCCTTCGTCTACTTCTTCTGAATCACCCTCCAGACTTCATCTTCTCCTTCTCCTTCTTCTGCTTCTTCTGATTCACCCTCCAGACTTCACCTTCTCCTTCTCCTTCTTCTGCTTCTTCTGATTCACCCTCCAGACTTCAACTTCTCCTTCTCCTTCTTCTACTTCTTCTGATTCACCCTCCAGACTTCACCTTCTCCTTCTCCTTCTTCTACTTCTTCTGATTCACCCTCCAGTCTTCACCTTCTCCTTCTCCTTCTTCTGTTTCTTCTGCTTCACCCTCCAGACTTCACCTTCTCCTTCTCTTTCTTCTTCTTCTTCTGATTCACCCTCCAGACTTCACCTTCTCCTTCTCCTTCTTCTGATTCTTCTGATTCACCCTCCAGACTTCACCTTCTCCTTCTCCTTCTTCTGCTTCTTCTGATTCACCCTCCTGACTTCACCTTCTCCTTCTCCTTCTTCTACTTCTTCTGATTCACCCTCCTGACTTCACCTTCTCCTTCTCCTTCTTCTACTTCTTCTGCTTCACCCTCCAGACTTCACCTTCTCCTTCTCCTTCTTCTACTTCTTCTGATTCACCCTCCAGACTTCACCTTCTCCTTCTCCTTCTTCTGCTTCTTCTGATTCACCCTCCAGACTTCACCTTCTCATTCTCCTTCTTCTGCTTCTTCTGCTGCGCCCTCCAGACTTCACCTTCTCCTTCTCCTTCTTCTGCTTCTTCTGCTTCACACTCCAGACTTCACCTTCTCCTTCTCCTTCTTCTGCTTCTTCTGCTGCGCCCTCCAGGCTTCACCTTCTCCTTCTCCTTCTTCTGCTTCTTCTGCTTCATCGTCCTGACTTCACCTTCTCCTTCTCCTTCTTCTGCTTCTTCTGCTACACCCCCCTGACTTCACCTGCTCCTTCTCCTTTTTCTGCTTCTTCTGATTCACCCTCCTAACTTCACCTTCTCCTTCTCCTTCTTCTGCTTCTTCTGATTCACCCTCCTGACTTCACCTTCTCCTTCTCCTTCTTCTGCTTCTTCTGATTCACCCTCCAGACTTCTCCTTCTCCTTCTCCTTCTTCTGCTTCTTCTGATTCACCCTCCAGACTTCACCTTCTCCTTCTCCTTCTTCTGCTTCTTCTGATTCACCCTCCAGACCTCACCTTCTCCTTCTCCTTCTTCTACTTCTTCTGATTCACCCTCCAGACTTCATCTTCTCCTTCTCCTTCTTCTGCTTCTTCTGATTCACCCTCCAGACTTCACCTTCTCCTTCTCCTTCTTCTGCTTCTTCTGATTCACCCTCCAGTCTTCACCTTCTCCTTCTCCTTCTTCTACTGCTTCTGATTCACCCTATAGACTTCACCTTCTCCTTCTCCTTCTTCTACTTCTTCTGATTCTCCCTCCAGTCTTCACCTTCTCCTTCTCCTTCTTCTGTTTCTTCTGCTTCACCCTCCAGACTTCACCTTCTCCTTCTCTTTCTTCTGCTTCTTCTGCTTCACCCTCCAGACTTCACCTTCTCCTTCTCCTTCTTCTGATTCTTCTGATTCACCCTCAAGACTTCACCTTCTATATCTCCTTCTTCTGCTTCTTCTGATTCACCCTCCTGACTTCACCTTCTCCTTCTCCTTCTTCTACTTCTTCTGATTCACCCTCCTGACTTCACCTTCTCCTTCTCCTTCTTCAACTTCTTCTGCTTCACCCTCCAGACTTCACCTTCTCCTTCTCCTTCTTCTACTTCTTCTGATTCACCCTCCCGACTTCACCTTCTCCTTCTCCTTCTTCTGCTTCTTCTGATTCACCCTCCAGACTTCACCTTCTCCTTCTCCTTATTCTGCTTCTTCTGATTCACCCTCCAGACTTCACCTTCTCCTTCTCCTTCTTCTGCTTCTTCTGATTCACCCTCCAGACTTCACCTTCTCCTTCTCCTTCTTCTACTTCTTCTGATTCACCCTCCAGACTTCACTTTCTCCTTCTCCTTCTTCTGCTTCTTCTGATTCACCCTCCTGACTTCACCTTCTCCTTCTCCTTCTTCTACATCTTCTGATTCACCCTCCTGACTTCACCTTCTCCTTCTCCTTCTTCTACTTCTTCTGCTTCACCCTCCAGACTTCACCTTCTCCTTCTCCTTCTTCTACTTCTTCTGATTCATCCTCCAGACTTCACCTTCTCCTTCTCCTTCTTCTACTTCTTCTGATTCACCCTCCAGACTTCACCTTCTCCTTCTCCTTCTTCTACTTCTTCTGATTCACCCTCCAGACTTCACCTTCTCCTTCTCCTTCTTCTGCTTCTTCTGATTCACCCTCCAGACTTCACCTTCTCCTTCTCCTTATTCTGCTTCTTCTGAATCACCCTCCAGACTTCACCTTCTCCTTCTCCTTCTTCTGCTTCTTCTGATTCACCCTCCAGACTTCACCTGTTCCTTCTCCTTCTTCTGCTTCTTCTGATTCACCCTCCAGACTTCACCTTCTCCTTCTCCTTCTTCTACTTCTTCTGATTCACCCTCCAGACTTCACCTTCTCCATCTCCTTCTTCTGCTTCTTCTGATTCACCCTCCAGACTTCACCTTCTCCTTCTCCTTCGTCTACTTCTTCTGATTCACCCTCCAGACTTCACCTTCTCCTTCTCCTTCTTCTGCTTCTTCTGATTCACCCTCCAGACTTCACCTTCTCCTTCTCCTTTTTTTACTTCTTCTGATTCACTCTCCAGACTTCACCTTCTCCTTCTCTTTCTTCTGCTTCTTCTGATTCACCCTCCAGACTTCACCTTCTCCTTCTCCTTCTTCTGATTCTTCTGATTCACCCTCCAGACTTCACCTTCTCCTTCTCCTTCTTCTGCTTCTTCTGATTCACCCTCCTGACTTCACCTTCTCCTTCTCCTTCTTCTCCATCTTCTGATTCACCCTCCTGACTTCACCTTCTCCTTCTCCTTCTTCTACTTCTTCTGCTTCACCCTCCAGACTTCACCTTCTCCTTCTCCTTCTTCTACGTCTTCTGATTCACCCTCCAGACTTCACCTTCTCCTTCTCCTTCTTCTACTTCTTCTGATTCACCCTCCAGACTTCATCTTCTCCTTCTCCTTCTTCTACTTCTTCTGATTCACCCTCCAGACTTCAGCTTCTCCTTCTCCTTCTTCTGCTTCTTCTGATTCAACCTCCAGACTTCACCTTCTCCTTCTCCTTATCCTGCTTCTTCTGAATCACCCTCCAGACTTCACCTTCTCCTTCTCCTTCTTCTGCTTCTTCTGATTCACCCTCCAGACTTCACCTTCTCCTTCTCCTTATTCTGCTTCTTCTGATTCACCCTCCAGACTTCACCTTCTCCTTCTCCTTATTCTGCTTCTTTTGATTCACCCTCCAGACTTCACCTTCTCCTTCTCCTTCCTCTGCTTCTTCTGATTCACCCTCCAGACTTCACCTTCTCCTTCTCCTTCTTCTGATTCTTCTGATTCACCCTCCAGACTTCACCTTCTCCTTCTCCATCTTCTGCTTCTTCTGATTCACCCTCCTGACTTCACCTTCTCCTTCTCCTTCTTCTACTTCTTCTGATTAACCCTCCTGACTTCACCTTCTCCTTCTCCATCTTCTACTTCTTCTGCTTCACCCTCCAGACTTCAACTTCTCCTTCTCCTTCTTCTACTTCTTCTGATTCACCCTCCAGACTTCACCTTCTCCTTCTCCTTCTTCTGCTTCTTCTGATTCACCCTCCAGACTTCACCTTCTCCTTCTCCTTCTTCTGCTTCTTCTGATTCACCCTCCAGACTTCACCTTCTCCTTCTCCTTCTTCTACTTCTTCTGATTCACCCTCCAGACTTCACCTTCTCCTTCTCCTTCTTCTGCTTCTTCTGATTAACCCTCCAGACTTCACCTTCTCCTTCTCCTTCGTCTACTTCTTCTGATTCACCCTCCAGACTTCATCTTCTCCTTCTCCTTCTTCTGCTTCTTCTGATTCACCCTCCAGACTTCACCTTCTCCTTCTCCTTCTTCTGCTTCTTCTGATTCACCCACCAGACTTCAACTTCTCCTTCTCCTTCTCCTACTTCTTCTGATTCACCCTCCAAACTTCACCTTCTCCTTCTCCTTCTTCTACTTCTTCTGATTCACCCTCCAGTCTTCACCTTCTCCTTCTCCTTCTTCTGTTTCTTCTGCTTCACCCTCCAGACTTCACCTTCTCCTTCTCTTTCTTCTGCTTCTTCTGATTCACCCTCCAGACTTCACCTTCTCCTTCTCCTTCTTCTGATTCTTCTGATTCACCCTCCAGACTTCACCTTCTCCTTCTCCTTCTTCTGCTTCTTCTGATTCACCCTCCTGACTTCACCTTCTCCTTCTCCATCTTCTACTTCTTCTGATTCACCCTCCTGACTTCACCTTCTCCTTCTCCTTCTTCTACTTCTTCTGCTTCACGCTCCAGACTTCACCTTCTCCTTCTCCTTCTTCTACTTCTTCTGATTCACCCTCCAGACTTCACCTTCTCCTTCTCCTTCTTCTGCTTCTTCTGATTCACCCTCCAGACTTCACCTTCTCATTCTCCTTCTTCTGCTTCTTCTGCTGCGCCCTCCAGACTTCACCTTCTCCTTCTCCTTCTTCTGCTTCTTCTGCTTCACACTCCAGACTTCACCTTCTCCTTCTCCTTCTTCTGCTTCTTCTGCTGCGCCCTCCAGACTTCACCTTCTCCTTCTCCTTCTTCTGCTTCTTCTGCTTCATCGTCCTGACTTCACCTTCTCCTTCTCCTTCTTCTACTTCTTCTGCTACACCCCCCTGACTTCACCTGCTCCTTCTCCTTTTTCTGCTTCTTCTGATTCACCCTCCTAACTTCACCTTCTCCTTCTCCTTCTTCTGCTTCTTCTGATTCACCCTCCTGACTTCACCTTCTCCTTCTCCTTCTTCTGCTTCTTCTGATTCACCCTCCAGACTTCACCTTCTCCTTCTCCTTCTTCTGCTTCTTCTGATTCACCCTCCAGACTTCACCTTCTCCTTCTCTTTCTTCTGCTTCTTCTGCTTCACCCTCCAGACTTCACCTTCTCCTTCTCCTTCTTCTGATTCTTCTGATTCACCCTCAAGACTTCACCTTCTATATCTACTTCTTCTGCTTCTTCTGATTCACCCTCCTGACTTCACCTTCTCCTTCTCCTTCTTCTACTTCTTCTGATTCACCCTCCTGACTTCACCTTCTCCTTCTCCTTCTTCTACTTCTTCTGCTTCACCCTCCAGACTTCACCTTCTCCTTCTCCTTCTTCTACTTCTTCTGATTCCCCCTCCCGACTTCACCTTCTCCTTCTCCTTCTTCTGCTTCTTCTGATTCACCCTCCAGACTTCACCTTCTCCTTCTCCTTCTTCTGCTTCTTCTGATTCACCCTCCAGACTTCACCTTCTCCTTCTCCTTCTTCTACTTCATCTGATTCACCCTCCAGACTTCACCTTCTCCTTCTCCTTCTTCTACTTCTTCTGATTCACCCTCCAGACATCACCTTCTCCTTCTCCTTCTTCTACTTCTTCTGATTCACCCTCCAGACTTCACCTTCTCCTTCTCCTTCTTCTGCTTCTTCTGATTCACCCTCCAGACTTCACCTTCTCCTTCTCCTTATTCTGCTTCTTCTGAATCACTCTCCAGACTTCACCTTCTCCTTCTCCTTCTTCTGCTTCTTCTGATTCACCCTCCAGACTTCACCTGTTCCTTCTCCTTCTTCTGCTTCTTCTGATTCACCCTCCAGACTTCACCTTCTCCTTCTCCTTCTCCTACTTCTTCTGATTCACCCTCCAGACTTCACCTTCTCCATCTCCTTCTTCTGCTTCTTCTGATTCACCCTCCAGACTTCACCTTCTCCTTCTCCTTCGTCTACTTCTTCTGATTCACCCTCCAGACTTCACCTTCTCCTTCTCCTTCTTCTGCTTCTTCTGATTCACCCTCCAGACTTCACCTTCTCCTTCTCCTTCTTCTACTTCTTCTGATTCACCCTCCAGACTTCACCTTCTCCTTCTCTTTCTTCTGCTTCTTCTGATTCACCCTCCAGACTTCACCTTCTCCTTCTCCTTCTTCTGATTCTTCTGATTCACCCTCCAGACTTCACCTTCTCCTTCTCCTTCTTCTGCTTCTTCTGATTCACCCTCCTGACTTCACCTTCTCCTTCTCCTTCTTCTACATCTTCTGATTCACCCTCCTGACTTCACCTTCTCCTTCTCCTTCTTCTACTTCTTCTGCTTCACCCTCCAGACTTCACCTTCTCCTTCTCCTCCTTCTACGTCTTCTGATTCACCCTCCAGACTTCACCTTCTCCTTCTCCTTCGTCTACTTCTTCTGATTCACCCTCCAGACTTCATCTTCTCCTTCTCCTTCTTCTACTTCTTCTGATTCACCCTCCAGACTTCAGCTTCTCCTTCTCCTTCTTCTGCTTGTTCTGATTCAATCTCCAGACTTCACCTTCTCCTTCTCCTTATCCTGCTTCTTCTGAATCACCCTCCAGACTTCACCTTCTCCTTCTCCTTCTTCTGCTTCTTCTGATTCACCCTCCAGACTTCACCTTCTCCTTCTCCTTCTTCTGCTTCCTCTGATTCACCCTCCAGACTTCACCTTCTCCTTCTCCTTCTTCTACTTCTTCTGATTCAACCTCCAGACTTCACCTTCTCCATCTCCTTCTTCTGCTTCATCTGATTCACCCTCCAGACTTCACCTTCTACTTCTCCTTCGTCTACTTCTTCTGATTCACCCTCCAGACTACACCTTCTCCTTCTCCTTCTTCTACTTCCTCTGATTCACCCTCCAGACTTCACCTTCTCCTTCTCCTTCTTCTGTTTCTTCTGATTCACCCTCCAGACTTCACCTTCTCCTTCTCCTTCTTCTACTACTTCTGATTCACCCTCCAGACTTCACCTTTTCCTTCTCCTTCTTCTACTTTTTCTGATTCACCCTCCAGACTTCATCTTCTCCTTCTCCTTCTTCTGCTTCTTCTGATTCACCCTCCAGACTTCACCTTCTCCTTCTCCTTCTTCTGCTTCTTCTGATTCACCCTCCAGACTTCACCTTCTCCTTCTCCTTCTTCTACTTCTTCTGATTCACCCTCCAGACTTCACCTTCTCCTTCTCCTTCTTCTACTTCTTCTGATTCACCCTCCAGTCTTCACCTTCTCCTTCTCCTTCTTCTGTTTCTTCTGCTTTACCCTCCAGACTTCACCTTCTCCTTCTCTTTCTTCTGCTTCTTCTGATTCACCCTCCAGACTTCACCTTCTCCTTCTCCTTCTTCTGATTCTTCTGATTCACCCTCCAGACTTCACCTTCTCCTTCTCCTTCTTCTGCTTCTTCTGATTCACCCTCCTGACTTCACCTTCTCCTTCTTCTTCTTCTACTTCTTCTGATTCACCCACCTGACTTCACCTTCTCCTTCTCCTTCTTCTACTTCTTCTGCTTCACCCTCCAGACTTCACCTTCTCCTTCTCCTTCTTCTACTTCTTCTGATTCACCCTCCAGACTTCACCTTCTCCTTCTCCTTCTTCTGCTTCTTCTGATTCACCCTCCAGACTTCACCTTCTCCTTCTCCTTCTTCTACTTCTTCTGATTCACCCTATAGACTTCACCTTCTCCTTCTCCTTCTTCTACTTCTTCTGATTCACCCTCCAGTCTTCACCTTCTCCTTCTCCTTCTTCTGTTTCTTCTGCTTCACCCTCCAGACTTCACCTTCTCCTTCTCTTTCTTCTGCTTCTTCTGCTTCACCCTCCAGACTTCACCTTCTCCTTCTCCTTCTTCTGATTCTTCTGATTCACCCTCAAGACTTCACCTTCTATATCTCCTTCTTCTGCTTCTTCTGATTCACCCTCCTGACTTCACCTTCTCCTTCTCCTTCTTCTACTTCTTCTGATTCACCCTCCTGACTTCACCTTCTCCTTCTCCTTCTTCTACTTCTTCTGCTTCACCCTCCAGACTTCACCTTCTCCTTCTCCTTCTTCTACTTCTTCTGATTCCCACTCCCGACTTCACCTTCTCCTTCTCCTTCTTCTGCTTCTTCTGATTCACCCTCCAGACTTCACCTTCTCCTTCTCCTTATTCAGCTTCTTCTGATTCACCCTCCAGACTTCACCTTCTCCTTCTCCTTCTTCTGCTTCTTCTGATTCACCCTCCAGACTTCACCTTCTCCTTCTCCTTCTTCTGCTTCTTCTGATTCACCCTCCAGACTTCACCTTCTCCTTCTCCTTCTTCTACTTCATCTGATTCACCCTCCAGACTTCACCTTCTCCTTCTCCTTCTTCTACTTCTTCTGATTCACCCTCCAGACTTCACCTTCTCCTTCTCCTTCTTCTACTTCTTCTGATTCACCCTCCAGACTTCACCTTCTCCTTCTCCTTCTTCTGCTTCTTCTGATTCACCCTCCAGACTTCACCTTCTCCTTCTCCTTATTCTGCTTCTTCTGAATCACTCTCCAGACTTCACCTTCTCCTTCTCCTTCTTCTGCTTCTTCTGATTCACCCTCCAGACTTCACCTGTTCCTTCTCCTTCTTCTGCTTCTTCTGATTCACCCTCCAGACTTCACCTTCTCCTTCTCCTTCTCCTACTTCTTCTGATTCACCCTCCAGACTTCACCTTCTCCATCTCCTTCTTCTGCTTCTTCTGATTCACCCTCCAGACTTCACCTTCTCCTTCTCCTTCGTCTACTTCTTCTGATTCACCCTCCAGACTTCACCTTCTCCTTCTCCTTCTTCTGCTTCTTCTGATTCACCCTCCAGACTTCACCTTCTCCTTCTCCTTCTTCTACTTCTTCTGATTCACCCTCCAGACTTCACCTTCTCCTTCTCTTTCTTCTGCTTCTTCTGATTCACCCTCCAGACTTCACCTTCTCCTTCTCCTTCTTCTGATTCTTCTGATTCACCCTCCAGACTTCACCTTCTCCTTCTCCTTCTTCTGCTTCTTCTGATTCACCCTCCTGACTTCACCTTCTCCTTCTCCTTCTTCTACATCTTCTGATTCACCCTCCTGACTTCACCTTCTCCTTCTCCTCCTTCTACGTCTTCTGATTCACCCTCCAGACTTCACCTTCTCCTTCTCCTTCTTCTACTTCTTCTGATTCACCCTCCAGACTTCATCTTCTCCTTCTCCTTCTTCTACTTCTTCTGATTCACCCTCCAGACTTCAGCTTCTCCTTCTCCTTCTTCTGCTTGTTCTGATTCAATCTCCAGACTTCACCTTCTCCTTCTCCTTATCCTGCTTCTTCTGAATCACCCTCCAGACTTCACCTTCTCCTTCTCCTTCTTCTGCTTCTTCTGATTCACCCTCCAGACTTCACCTTCTCCTTCTCCTTCTTCTGCTTCTTCTGATTCACCCTCCAGACTTCACCTTCTCCTTCTCCTTCTTCTACTTCTTCTGATTCAACCTCCAGACTTCACCTTCTCCATCTCCTTCTTCTGCTTCATCTGATTCACCCTCCAGACTTCACCTTCTCCTTCTCCTTCGTCTACTTCTTCTGATTCACCCTCCAGACTACACCTTCTCCTTCTCCTTCTTCTACTTCTTCTGATTCACCCTCCAGACTTCACCTTCTCCTTCTCCTTCTTCTGTTTCTTCTGATTCACCCTCCAGACTTCACCTTCTCCTTCTCCTTCTTCTACTACTTCTGATTCACCCTCCAGACTTCACCTTCTCCTTCTCCTTCTTCTACTTTTTCTGATTCACCCTCCAGACTTCATCTTCTCCTTCTCCTTCTTCTGCTTCTTCTGATTCACCCTCCAGACTTCACCTTCTCCTTCTCCTTCTTCTGCTTCTTCTGATTCACCCTCCAGACTTCACCTTCTCCTTCTCCTTCTTCTACTTCTTCTGATTCACCCTCCAGACTTCACCTTCTCCTTCTCCTTCTTCTACTTCTTCTGATTCACCCTCCAGTCTTCACCTTCTCCTTCTCCTTCTTCTGTTTCTTCTGCTTTACCCTCCAGACTTCACCTTCTCCTTCTCTTTCTTCTGCTTCTTCTGATTCACCCTCCAGACTTCACCTTCTCCTTCTCCTTCTTCTGATTCTTCTGATTCACCCTCCAGACTTCACCTTCTCCTTCTCCTTCTTCTGCTTCTTCTGATTCACCCTCCTGACTTCACCTTCTCCTTCTCCTTCTTCTACTTCTTCTGATTCACCCACCTGACTTCACCTTCTCCTTCTCCTTCTTCTACTTCTTCTGCTTCACCCTCCAGACTTCACCTTCTCCTTCTCCTTCTTCTACTTCTTCTGATTCACCCTCCAGACTTCACCTTCTCCTTCTCCTTCTTCTGCTTCTTCTGATTCACCCTCCAGACTTCACCTTCTCCTTCTCCTTATTCTGCTTCTTCTGATTCACCCTCCAGACTTCACCTTCTCCTTCTCCTTCTTCTACTTCTTCTGATTCACCCTCCTGACTTCACCTTCTCCTTCTCCATCTTCTAATTCTTCTGCTTCACCCTCCAGACTTCAACTTCTCCTTCTCCTTCTTCTACTTCTTCTGATTCACCCTCCAGACTTCACCTTCTCCTTCTCCTTCTTCTGCTTCTTCTGATTCACCCTCCAGACTTCTCCTTCTCCTTCTCCTTATTCTGCTTCTTCTGATTCACCCTCCAGACTTCACCTTCTCCTTCTCCTTCTTCTGCTTCTTCTGATTCACCCTGCAGACTTCACCTTCTCCTTCTCCTTCTTCTGCTTCTTCTGATTCACCCTCCAGACTTCACCTTCTCCTTCTCCTTCTTCTGCTTCTTCTGATTCACCCTCCAGACTTCACCTTCTCCTTCTCCTTCTTCTACTTCTTCTGATTCACCCTCCAGACTTCACCTTCTCCTTCTCTTTCTTCTGCTTCTTCTGATTCACCCTCCAGACTTCACCTTCTCCTTCTCCTTCTTCTGATTCTTCTGATTCACCCTCCAGACTTCACCTTCTCCTTCTCCTTCTTCTGCTTCTTCTGATTCACCCTCCTGACTTCACCTTCTCCTTCTCCTTCTTCTACTTCTTCTGATTCACCATCCTGACTTCACCTTCTCCTTCTCCTTCTTCTACTTCTTCTGCTTCACCCTCCAGACTTCACCTTCTCCTTCTCCTTCTTCTACTTCTTCTGATTCACCCTCCAGACTTGACCTTCTCCTTTTCCTTCTTCTACTTCTTCTGATTCACCCTCCAGACTTCACCTTCTCCTTCTCCTTCTTCTGCTTCTTCTGCTTCACCGTCCTGACTGCACCTTCTCCTTCTCCTTCTTCTACTTATTCTGCTTCATCCCCCTGACATCACCTGCTCCTTCTCCTTCTTCTGCTTCTTCTGATTCACCCTCCTAACTTCACCTTCTCCTTCTCCTTCTTCTGCTTCTTCTGATTCACCCTCCTGACTTCACCTTCTCCTTCTCCTTCTTCTGCTTCCTCTGATTCACCCTCCAGACTTCACCTTCTCCTTCTCCTTCTTCTGCTTCTTCTGATTCACCCTCCAGACTTCACCTTCTCCTTCTCCTTCTTCTGCTTCTTCTGATTCACCCTCCAGACTACACCTTCTCCTTCTCCTTCTTCTACTTCTTCTGATTCACCCTCCAGACTTCACCTTCTCCTTCTCCTTCTTCTGTTTCTTCTGATTCATCCTCCAGACTTCACCTTCTCCTTCTCCTTCTTCTGCTTCTTCTGATTCACCCTCCAGACTTCACCTTCTCCTTCTCCTTCTTCTGCTTCTTCTGATTCACCCTCCAGACCTCACCTTCTCCTTCTCCTTCTTCTACTTCTTCTGATTCACCCTCCAGACTTCATCTTCTCCTTCTCCTTCTTCTGCTTCTTCTGATTCACCCTCCAGACTTCACCTTCTCCTTCTCCTTCTTCTGCTTCTTCTGATTCACCCTCCAGACTTCACCTTCTCCTTCTCCTTCTTCTACTTCTTCTGATTCACCCTCCAGACTTCACCTTCTCCTTCTCCTTCTTCTACTTCTTCTGATTCACCCTCCAGTCTTCACCTTCTCCTTCTCTTTCTTCTGCTTCTTCTGATTCACCCTCCAGTCTTCACCTTCTCCTTCTCCTTCTTCTGATTCTTCTGATTCACCCTACAGACTTCACCTTCTCCTTCTCCTTCTTCTGCTTCTTCTGATTCACCCTCCTGATTTCACCTTCTCCTTCTCCTTCCTCTACTTCTTCTGATTCACCCTCCTGACTTCACCTTCTCCTTCTCCTTCTTCTGCTTCACCCTCCAGACTTCACCTTCTCCTTCTCCATCTTCTACTTCTTCTGATTCACCCTCCTGACTTCACCTTCTCCTTCTCCTTCTTCTGCTTCTTCTGATTCACCCTCCAGACTTCACCTTCTCCTTCTCCTTATTCTGCTTCTTCTCATTCACCCTCCAGACTTCACCTTCTCCTTCTCCTTCTTCTGCTTCTTCTGATTCACCCTCCAGACTTCACCTTCTCCTTCTACTTCTTCTGCTTCTTCTGATTCACCCTCCAGACTTCAACTTCTCCTTCTCCTTCCTCTGCTTCTTCTGATTCACCCTCCAGACTTCACCTTCTCCTTCTCCTTCTTCTGCTTCTTCTGATTCACCCTCCAGACTTCACCTTCTCCTTCTCCTTATTCTGCTTCTTCTGATTCACCCTCCAGACTTCACCTTCTCCTTCTCCTTCTTCTGCTTCTTCTGATTCACCCTGCAGACTTCACCTTCTCCTTCTCCTTCTTCTGCTTCTTCTGATTCACCCTCCAGACTTCACCTTCTCCTTCACCTTCTTCTGCTTCTTCTGATTCACCCTCCAGACTTCACCTTCTCCTTCTCCTTCTTCTACTTCTTCTGATTCACCCTCCAGACTTCAACTTCTCCTTCTCTTTCTTCTGCTTCTTCTGATTCACCCTCCAGACTTCACCTTCTCCTTCTCCTTCTTCTGATTCTTCTGATTCACCCTCCAGACTTCACCTTCTCCTTCTCCTTCTTCTGCTTCTTCTGATTCACCCTCATGACTTCACCTTCTCCTTCTCCTTCTTCTACTTCTTCTGATTCACCCTCCAGACTTGACCTTCTCCTTTTCCTTCTTCTACTTCTTCTGATTCACCCTCCAGACTTCACCTTCTCCTTCTCCTTCTTCTGCTTCTTCTGCTTCACCGTCCTGACTTCACCTTCTCCTTCTCCTTCTTCTACTTATTCTGCTTCATCCCCCTGACATCACCTGCTCCTTCTCCTTCTTCTGCTTCTTCTGATTCACCCTCCTAACTTCACCTTCTCCTTCTCCTTCTTCTGCTTCTTCTGATTCACCCTCCTGACTTCACCTTCTCCTTCTTCTGCTTCTTCTGATTCACCCTCCAGACTTCACCTTCTCCTTCTCCTTCTTCTGTTTCTTCTGATTCACCCTCCAGACTTCACCTTCTCCTTCTCCTTCTTCTGCTTCTTCTGATTCACCCTGCAGACTTCACCTTCTCCTTCTCCTTCTTCTGCTTCTTCTGATTCACCCTCCAGACTTCACCTTCTCCTTCTCCTTCTTCTGCTTCTTCTGATTCACCCTCCAGACTTCACCTTCTCCTTCTCCTTCTTCTACTTCTTCTGATTCACCCTCCAGACTTCACCTTCTCCTTCTCTTTCTTCTGCTTCTTCTGATTCACCCTCCAGACTTCACCTTCTCCGTCTCCTTCTTCTGATTCTTCTGATTCACCCTCCAGACTTCACTTTCTCCTTCTCCTTCTTCTGCTTCTTCTGATTCACCCTCCTGACTTCACCTTCTCCTTCTCCTTCTTCTACTTCTTCTGATTCACCATCCTGACTTCACCTTCTCCTTCTCCTTCTTCTACTTCTTCTGCTTCACCCTCCAGACTTCACCTTCTCCTTCTCCTTCTTCTACTTCTTCTGATTCACCCTCCAGACTTGACCTTCTCCTTTTCCTTCTTCTACTTCTTCTGATTCACCCTCCAGACTTCACCTTCTCCTTCTCCTTCTTCTGCTTCTTCTGCTTCACCGTCCTGACTTCACCTTCTCCTTCTCCTTCTTCTACTTATTCTGCTTCATCCCCCTGACATCACCTGCTCCTTCTCCTTCTTCTGCTTCTTCTGATTCACCCTCCTAACTTCACCTTCTCCTTCTCCTTCTTCTGCTTCTTCTGATTCACCCTCCTGACTTCACCTTCTCCTTCTCCTTCTTCTGCTTCTTCTGATTCACCCTCCAGACTTCACCTTCTCCTTCTCCTTCTTCTGCTTCTTCTGATTCACCCTCCAGAATTCACCTTCTCCTTCTCCTTCTTCTGCTTCTTCTGATTCACCCTCCAGACTACACCTTCTCCTTCTCCTTCTTCTACTTCTTCTGATTCACCCTCCAGACTTCACCTTCTAATTCTCCTTCTTCTGTTTCTTCTGATTCACCCTCCAGACTTCACCATCTCCTTCTCCTTCTTCTGCTTCTTCTGATTCACCCTCCAGACTTCACCTTCTCCTTCTCCTTCTTCTGCTTCTTCTGATTCACCCTCCAGACCTCACCTTCTCCTTCTCCTTCTTCTGCTTCTTCTGATTCACCCTCCAGACTTCACCTTCTCCTTCTCCTTCTTCTGCTTCTTCAGATTCACCCTCCAGACTTCACCTTCTCCTTCTCCTTCTTCTGCTTCTTCTGATTCACCCTCCAGACAACACCTTCTCCTTCTCCTTCTTCTACTTCTTCTGATTCACCCTCCAGACTTCACCTTCTCCTTCTCCTTCTTCTGTTTCTTCTGATTCACCCTCCAGACTTCACCTTCTCCTTCTCCTTCTTCTGCTTCTTCTGATTCACCCTCCAGACTTCACCTTCTCCTTCTCCTTCTTCTGCTTCTTCTGATTCACCCTCCAGACCTCACCTTCTCCTTCTCCTTCTTCTACTTCTTCTGATTCACCCTCCAGACTTCATCTTCTCCTTCTCCTTCTTCTGCTTCTTCTGATTCACCCTCCAGACTTCACCTTCTCCTTCTCCTTCTTCTGCTTCTTCTGATTCACCCTCCAGACTTCACCTTCTCCTTCTCCTTCTTCTACTTCTTCTGATTCACCCTCCAGACTTCACCTTCTCCTTCTCCTTCTTCTACTTCTTCTGATTCACCCTCCAGTCTTCACCTTCTCCTTCTCCTTCTTCTGTTTCTTCTGCTTCACCCTCCAGACTTCACCTTCTCCTTCTCTTTCTTCTGCTTCTTCTGATTCACCCTCCAGACTTCACCTTCTCCTTCTCCTTCTTCTGATTCTTCTGATTCACCCTACAGACTTCACCTTCTCCTTCTCCTTCTTCTGCTTCTTCTGATTCACCCTCCTGATTTCACCTTCTCCTTCTCCTTCTTCTACTTCTTCTGATTCACCCTCCTGACTTCACCTTCTCCTTCTCCTTCTTCTGCTTCACCCTCCAGACTTCACCTTCTCCTTCTCCTTCTTCTACTTCTTCTGATTCACCCTCCAGACTTCACCTTCTCCTTCTCCTTCTTCTGCTTCTTCTGATTCACCCTCCAGACTTCACCTTCTCCTTCTCCTTATTCTGCTTCTTCTCATTCACCCTCCAGACTTCACCTTCTCCTTCTCCTTCTTCTGCTTCTTCTGATTCACCCTCCAGACTTCACCTTCTCCTTCTACTTCTTCTGCTTCTTCTGATTCACCCTCCAGACTTCACCTTCTCCTTCTCCTTCCTCTGCTTCTTCTGATTCACCCTCCAGACTTCACCTTCTCCTTCTCCTTCTTCTACTTCTTCTGATTCACCCTCCAGACTTCACCATCTCCTTCTCTTTCTTCTGCTTCTTCTGATTCACCCTCCAGACTTCACCTTCTCCTTCTCCTTCTTCTGATTCTTCTGATTCACCCTCCAGACTTCACCTTCTCCTTCTCCTTCTTCTGCTTCTTCTGATTCACCCTCCTGACTTCACCTTCTCCTTCTCCTTCTTCTACTTCTTCTGATTCACCCTCCTGACTTCACCTTCTCCTTCTCCTTCTTCTACTTCTTCTGCTTCACCCTCCAGACTTCACCTTCTCCTTCTCCTTCTTCTACTTCTTCTGATTCAACCTCCAGACTTCACCTTCTCCTTCTCCTTCTTCTACTTCTTCTGATTCTCCCTCCAGACTTCACCTTCTCCTTCTCCTTCTTCTACTTCTTCTGATTCACCCTCCAGACTTCACCTTCTTCTTCTCCTTCTTCTGCTTCTTCTGATTCACCCTCCAGACTTCACCTTCTCCTTCTCCTTCTCCTGCTTCTTCTGATTCACCCTCCAGACTTCACCTTCTCCTTCTCCTTCTTCTACTTCTTCTGATTCACCCTCCAGACTTCACCTTCTCCATCTCCTTCTTCTGCTTCTTCTGATTCACCCTCCAGACTTCACCTTCTCCTTCTCCTTCGTCTACTTCTTCTGATTCACCCTCCAGACTACACCTTCTCCTTCTCCTTCTTCTACTTCTTCTGATTCACCCTCCAGACTTCACCTTCTCCTTCTCCTTCTTCTGTTTCTTCTGATACACCGTCCAGACTTCACCTTCTCCTTCTCCTTCTTCTACTACTTCTGATTCACCCTCCAGACTTCACCTTCTCCTTCTCCTTCTTCTACTTCTTCTGATTCACCCTCCAGACTTCATCTTCTCCTTCTCCTTCTTCTGCTTCTTCTGACTCACCCTCCAGACTTCACCTTCTCCTTCTCCTTCTTCTGCTTCTTCTGATTCACCCTCCAGACTTCACCTTCTCCTTCTCCTTCTTCTACTTCTTCTGATTCACCCTCCAGACTTCACCTTCTCCTTCTCCTTCTTCCACTTCTTCTGATTCACCCTCCAGTCTTCACCTTCTCCTTCTCCTTCTTCTGTTTCTTCTGCTTCACCCTCCAGACTTCACCTTCTCCTTCTCTTTCTTCTGCTTCTTCTGATTCACCCTCCAGACTTCACCTTCTCCTTCTCCTTCTTCTGATTCTTCTGATTCACCCTCCAGACTTCACCTTCTCCTTCTCCTTCTTCTGCTTCTTCTGATTCACCCTCCTGACTTCACCTTCTCCTTCTCCTTCTTCTACTTCTTCTGATTCACCCTCCTGACTTCACCTTCTCCTTCTCCTTCTTCTACTTCTTCTGCTTCACCCTCCAGACTTCACCTTCTCCTTCTCCTTCTTCTACTTCTTCTGATTCACCCTCCAGACTTCATCTTCTCCTTCTCCTTCTTCTGCTTCTTCTGATTCACCCTCCAGACTTCACCTTCTCCTTCTCCTTATTCTGCTTCTTCTGATTCACCCTCCAGACTTCACCTTCTCCTTCTCCTTATTCTGCTTCTTCTGATTCACCCTCCAGACTTCACCTTCTCCTTCTCCTTCTTCTGCTTCTTCTGATTCACCCTCCTGACTTCACCTTCTCCTTCTCCTTCTTCTACTTCTTCTGATTCACCCTCCTAACTTCACCTTCTCCTTCTCCTTCTTCTACTTCTTCTGCTTCACCCTCCAGACTTCACCTTCTCCTTCTCCTTCTTCTACTTCTTCTGATTCACCCTCCAGACTTCACCTTCACCTTCTCCTTCTTCTGCTTCTTCTGATTCACCCTCCATACTTCACCTTCACTTCTCCTTATTCTGCTTCTTCTGATTCACCCTCCAGACTTCAACTTCTCCTTCTCCTTCTTCTGCTTCTTCTGATTCACCCTCCAGACTTCACCTTCTCCTTCTCCTTCTTCTGCTTCTTCTGATTCACCCTCCAGACTTCACCTTCTCCTTCTCCTTCTTCTGCTTCTTCTGATTCACCCTCCAGACTTCACCTTCTCCTTCTCCCTCTTCTACTTCTTCTGATTCACCCTCCAGACTTCACCTTCTCCTTCTCTTTCTTCTGCTTCTTCTGATTCACCCTCCAGACTTCACCTTCTCCTTCTCCTTCTTCTACTTCTTCTGATTCACCCTCCAGACTTCACTTTCTCCTTCTCCTTCTTCTGCTTCTTCTGATTCACCCTCCTGACTTCACCTTCTCCTTCTCCTTCTTCTACTTCTTCTGATTCACCATCCTGACTTCACCTTCTCCTTCTCCTTCTTCTACTTCTTCTGCTTCACCCTCCAGACTTCACCTTCTCCTTCTCCTTCTTCTACTTCTTCTGATTCACCCTCCAGACTTGACCTTCTCCTTTTCCTTCTTCTACTTCTTCTGATTCACCCTCCAGACTTCACCTTCTCCTTCTCCTTCTTCTGCTTCTTCTGCTTCACCGTCCTGACTTCACCTTCTCCTTCTCCTTCTTCTACTTATTCTGCTTCATCCCCCTGACATCACCTGCTCCTTCTCCTTCTTCTGCTTCTTCTGATTCACCCTCCTAACTTCACCTTCTCCTTCTCCTTCTTCTGCTTCTTCTGATTCACCCTCCTGACTTCACCTTCTCCTTCTCCTTCTTCTGCTTCTTCTGATTCACCCTCCAGACTTCACCTTCTCCTTCTCCTTCTTCTGCTTCTTCTGATTCACCCTCCAGAATTCACCTTCTCCTTCTCCTTCTTCTGCTTCTTCTGATTCACCCTCCAGACTACACCTTCTCCTTCTCCTTCTTCTACTTCTTCTGATTCACCCTCCAGACTTCACCTTCTCCTTCTCCTTCTTCTGTTTCTTCTGATTCACCCTCCAGACTTCACCATCTCCTTCTCCTTCTTCTGCTTCTTCTGATTCACCCTCCAGACTTCACCTTCTCCTTCTCCTTCTTCTGCTTCTTCTGATTCACCCTCCAGACCTCACCTTCTCCTTCTCCTTCTTCTGCTTCTTCTGATTCACCCTCCAGACTTCACCTTCTCCTTCTCCTTCTTCTGCTTCTTCTGATTCACCCTCCAGACTTCACCTTCTCCTTCTCCTTCTTCTGCTTCTTCTGATTCACCCTCCAGACTACACCTTCTCCTTCTCCTTCTTCTACTTCTTCTGATTCACCCTCCAGACTTCACCTTCTCCTTCTCCTTCTTCTGTTTCTTCTGATTCACCCTCCAGACTTCACCTTCTCCTTCTCCTTCTTCTGCTTCTTCTGATTCACCCTCCAGACTTCACCTTCTCCTTCTCCTTCTTCTGCTTCTTCTGATTCACCCTCCAGACCTCACCTTCTCCTTCTCCTTCTTCTACTTCTTCTGATTCACCCTCCAGACTTCATCTTCTCCTTCTCCTTCTTCTGCTTCTTCTGATTCACCCTCCAGACTTCACCTTCTCCTTCTCCTTCTTCTGCTTCTTCTGATTCACCCTCCAGACTTCACCTTCTCCTTCTCCTTCTTCTACTTCTTCTGATTCACCCTCCAGACTACACCTTCTCCTTCTCCTTCTTCTACTTCTTCTGATTCACCCTCCAGTCTTCACCTTCTCCTTCTCCTTCTTCTGTTTCTTCTGCTTCACCCTCCAGACTTCACCTTCTCCTTCTCTTTCTTCTGCTTCTTCTGATTCACCCTCCAGACTTCACCTTCTCCTTCTCCTTCTTCTGATTCTTCTGATTCACCCTACAGACTTCACCTTCTCCTTCTCCTTCTTCTGCTTCTTCTGATTCACCCTCCTGATTTCACCTTCTCCTTCTCCTTCTTCTACTTCTTCTGATTCACCCTCCTGACTTCACCTTCTCCTTCTCCTTCTTCTGCTTCACCCTCCAGACTTCACCTTCTCCTTCTCCTTCTTCTACTTCTTCTGATTCACCCTCCAGACTTCACCTTCTCCTTCTCCTTCTTCTGCTTCTTCTGATTCACCCTCCAGACTTCACCTTCTCCTTCTCCTTATTCTGCTTCTTCTCATTCACCCTCCAGACTTCACCTTCTCCTTCTCCTTCTTCTGCTTCTTCTGATTCACCCTCCAGACTTCACCTTCTCCTTCTACTTCTTCTGCTTCTTCTGATTCACCCTCCAGACTTCACCTTCTCCTTCTCCTTCCTCTGCTTCTTCTGATTCACCCTCCAGACTTCACCTTCTCCTTCTCCTTCTTCTACTTCTTCTGATTCACCCTCCAGACTTCACCATCTCCTTCTCTTTCTTCTGCTTCTTCTGATTCACCCTCCAGACTTCACCTTCTCCTTCTCCTTCTTCTGATTCTTCTGATTCACCCTCCAGACTTCACCTTCTCCTTCTCCTTCTTCTGCTTCTTCTGATTCACCCTCCTGACTTCACCTTCTCCTTCTCCTTCTTCTACTTCTTCTGATTCACCCTCCTGACTTCACCTTCTCCTTCTCCTTCTTCTACTTCTTCTGCTTCACCCTCCAGACTTCACCTTCTCCTTCTCCTTCTTCTACTTCTTCTGATTCAACCTCCAGACTTCACCTTCTCCTTCTCCTTCTTCTACTTCTTCTGATTCTCCCTCCAGACTTCACCTTCTCCTTCTCCTTCTTCTACTTCTTCTGATTCACCCTCCAGACTTCACCTTCTTCTTCTCCTTCTTCTGCTTCTTCTGATTCACCCTCCAGACTTCACCTTCTCCTTCTCCTTCTCCTGCTTCTTCTGATTCACCCTCCAGACTTCACCTTCTCCTTCTCCTTCTTCTACTTCTTCTGATTCACCCTCCAGACGTCACCTTCTCCATCTCCTTCTTCTGCTTCTTCTGATTCACCCTCCAGACTTCACCTTCTCCTTCTCCTTCGTCTACTTCTTCTGATTCACCCTCCAGACTACACCTTCTCCTTCTCCTTCTTCTACTTCTTCTGATTCACCCTCCAGACTTCACCTTCTCCTTCTCCTTCTTCTGTTTCTTCTGATACACCGTCCAGACTTCACCTTCTCCTTCTCCTTCTTCTACTACTTCTGATTCACCCTCCAGACTTCACCTTCTCCTTCTCCTTCTTCTACTTCTTCTGATTCACCCTCCAGACTTCATCTTCTCCTTCTCCTTCTTCTGCTTCTTCTGACTCACCCTCCAGACTTCACCTTCTCCTTCTCCTTCTTCTGCTTCTTCTGATTCACCCTCCAGACTTCACCTTCTCCTTCTCCTTCTTCTACTTCTTCTGATTCACCCTCCAGACTTCACCTTCTCCTTCTCCTTCTTCCACTTCTTCTGATTCACCCTCCAGTCTTCACCTTCTCCTTCTCCTTCTTCTGTTTCTTCTGCTTCACCCTCCAGACTTCACCTTCTCCTTCTCTTTCTTCTGCTTCTTCTGATTCACCCTCCAGACTTCACCTTCTCCTTCTCCTTCTTCTGATTCTTCTGATTCACCCTCCAGACTTCACCTTCTCCTTCTCCTTCTTCTGCTTCTTCTGATTCACCCTCCTGACTTCACCTTCTCCTTCTCCTTCTTCTACTTCTTCTGATTCACCCTCCTGACTTCACCTTCTCCTTCTCCTTCTTCTACTTCTTCTGCTTCACCCTCCAGACTTCACCTTCTCCTTCTCCTTCTTCTACTTCTTCTGATTCACCCTCCAGACTTCATCTTCTCCTTCTCCTTCTTCTGCTTCTTCTGATTCACCCTCCAGACTTCACCTTCTCCTTCTCCTTATTCTGCTTCTTCTGATTCACCCTCCAGACTTCACCTTCTCCTTCTCCTTATTCTGCTTCTTCTGATTCACCCTCCAGACTTCACCTTCTCCTTCTCCTTCTTCTGCTTCTTCTGATTCACCCTCCTGACTTCACCTTCTCCTTCTCCTTCTTCTACTTCTTCTGATTCACCCTCCTGACTTCACCTTCTCCTTCTCCTTCTTCTACTTCTTCTGCTTCACCCTCCAGACTTCACCTTCTCCTTCTCCTTCTTCTACTTCTTCTGATTCACCCTCCAGACTTCACCTTCACCTTCTCCTTCTTCTGCTTCTTCTGATTCACCCTCCATACTTCACCTTCACTTCTCCTTATTCTGCTTCTTCTGATTCACCCTCCAGACTTCAACTTCTCCTTCTCCTTCTTCTGCTTCTTCTGATTCACCCTCCAGACTTCACCTTCTCCTTCTCCTTCTTCTGCTTCTTCTGATTCACCCTCCAGACTTCACCTTCTCCTTCTCCTTCTTCTGCTTCTTCTGATTCACCCTCCAGACTTCACCTTCTCCTTCTCCCTCTTCTACTTCTTCTGATTCACCCTCCAGACTTCACCTTCTCCTTCTCTTTCTTCTGCTTCTTCTGATTCACCCTCCAGACTTCACCTTCTCCTTCTCCTTCTTCTACTTCTTCTGATTCACCCTCCAGACTTCATCTTCTCCTTCTCCTTCTTCTGCTTCTTCTGATTCACCCTCCAGACTTCACCTTCTCCTTCTCCTTCTTCTGCTTCTTCTGATTCACCCTCCAGACTTCACCTTCTCCTTCTCCTTCTTCTACTTCTTCTGATTCACCCACCAAACTTCACCTTCTCCTTCTCCTTCTTCCACTTCTTCTGATTCACCCTCCAGTCTTCACCTTCTCCTTCTCCTTCTTCTGTTTCTTCTGCTTCACCCTTTGACTTCACCTTCTCCTTCTCTTTCTTCTGCTTCTTCTGATTCACCCTCCAGACTTCACCTTCTCCTTCTCCTTCTTCTGATTCTTCTGATTCACCCTCCAGACTTCACCTTCTCCTTCTCCTTCTTCTGCTTCTTCTGATTCACCCTCCTGACT
Source organism: Somniosus microcephalus (assembly GCF_052327205.1). NCBI lineage: Eukaryota > Metazoa > Chordata > Chondrichthyes > Squaliformes > Somniosidae > Somniosus > Somniosus microcephalus. Next base: position 113,040 of record NW_028225599.1, on the reverse strand, counting down.
TCACCTTCTCCTTCTCCTTCTTCTACTTCTTCTGATTCACCCTCCTGACTTCACCTTCTCCTTCTCCTTCTTCTACTTCTTCTGCTTCACCCTCCAGACTTCACCTTCTCCTTCTCCATCTTCTACTTCTTCTGATTCACCCTCCAGACTTCATCTTCTCCTTCTCCTTCTTCTGCTTCTTCTGATTCACCCTCCAGACTTCACCTTCTCCTTCTCCTTATTCTGCTTCTTCTGATTCACCCTCCAGACTTCACCTTCTCCTTCTCCTTATTCTGCTTCTTCTGATTCACCCTCCAGACTTCACCTTCTCCTTCTCCTGCTTCTGCTTCTTCTGATTCACCCTCCTGACTTCACCTTCTCCTTCTCCTTCTTCTACTTCTTCTGATTCACCCTCCTGACTTCACCTTCTCCTTCTCCTTCTTCTTCTTCTTCTGCTTCACCCTCCAGATTTCACCTTCTCCTTCTCCTTCTTCTAATTCTTCTGATTCACCCTCCAGACTTCACCTTCTCCTTCTCCTTCTTCTGCTTCTTCTGATTCACCCTCCATACTTCACCTTCACTTCTCCTTATTCTGCTTCTTCTGATTCACCCTCCAGGCTTCAACTTCTCCTTCGCCTTCTTCTGCTTCTTCTGATTCACCCTCCAGACTTCACCTTCTCCTTCTCCTTCTTCTGCTTCTTCTGATTCACCCTCCAGACTTCACCTTCTCCTTCTCCTTCTTCTGCTTCTTCTGATTCACCCTCCAGACTTCACCTTCTCCTTCTCCTTCTTCTACTTCTTCTGATTCACCCTCCAGACTTCACCTTCTCCTTTTCTTTCTTCTGCTTCTTCTGATTCACCCTCCAGATTTCATCTTCTCCTTCTCCTTCTTCTGCTTCTTCTGATTCACCCTCCAGACTTCACCTTCTCCTTCTCCTTCTTCTGCTTCCTCTGATTCACCCTCCAGACTTCACCTTCTCCTTCTCCTTCTTCTGCTTCTTCTGTTTCACCCTCCAGACTTCACCTTCTCCTTCTCCTTCTTCTACTTCTTCTGATTCACCCTCCAGACCTCACCTTCTCCTTCTCCTTCTTCTACTTCTTCTGATTCACCCTCCAGATTTCATCTTCTCCTTCTCCTTCTTCTGCTTCTTCTGATTCACCCTCCTGACTTCACCTTCTCCTTCTCCTTCTTCTACTTCTTCTGCTTCACCCTCCAGACTTCACCTTCCCCTTCTCCTTCTTCTACTTCTTCTGATTCACCCTCCAGACTTGACCTTCTCCTTCTCCTTCTTCTACTTCTTCTGATTCACCCTCCAGACTTCACCTTCTCCTTCTCCTTCTTCTGCTTCTTCTGCTTCACCGTCCTGACTTCACCTTCTCCTTCTCCTTCTTCTACTTCTTCTGCTTCATCCCCCTGACATCACCTGCTCCTTCTCCTTCTTCTGATTCACCCTCCTAACTTCACCTTCTCCTTCTCCTTCTTCTGCTTCTTCTGATTCACCCTCCTGACTTCACCTTCTCCTTCTCCTTCTTCTGCTTCTTCAGATTCACCCTCCAGACTTCACCTTCTCCTTCTCTTTCTTCTGCTTCTTCTGATTCACCCTCCAGACTTCACCTTCTCCTTCTCCTTCTTCTGATTCTTCTGATTCACCCTCCAGACTTCACCTTCTCCTTCTCCTTCTTCTGCTTCTTCTGATTCACCCTCCTGACTTCACCTTCTCCTTCTTCTTCGTCTACTTCTTCTGATTCACCCTCCTGACTTCACCTTCTCCTTCTCCTTCTTCTACTTCTTCTGCTTCACCCTCCAGACTTCACCTTCTCCTTCTTCTACTTCTTCTGATTCACCCTCCAGACTTGACCTTCTCCTTCTCCTTCTTCTACTTATTCTGATTCACCCTCCAGACTTCACCTTCTCCTTCTCCTTCTTCTGCTTCTTCTGCTTCACCGTCCTGACTTCACCTTCTCCTTCTCCTTCTTCTACTTCTTCTGCTTCATCCCGCTGACATCACCTGCTCCTTCTCCTTCTTCTGCTTCTTCTGATTCACCCTCCTAACTTCACCTTCTACTTCTCCTTCTTCTGCTTCTTCTGATTCACCCTCCTGACTTCACCTTCTCCTTCTCCTTCTTCTGCTTCTTCTGATTCACCCTCCAGACTTCACCTTCTCCTTCTCCTTCTTCTGCTTCTTCTGATTCACCCTCCAGACTTCACCTTCTCCTTCTCCTTCTTCTGATTCTTCTGATTCACCCTCCAGACTTCACCTTCTCCTTCTCCTTCTTCTGCTTCTTCTGATTCACCCTCCTGACTTCACCTTCTCCTTCTCCTTCTTCTACTTCTTCTGATTCACCCTCCTGACTTCACCTTCTCCTTCTCCTTCTTCTACTTCTTCTGCTTCACCCTCCAGACTCACCTTCTCCTTCTCCTTCTTCTGCTTCTTCTGATTCACCCTCCAGACTCCTCCTTCTCCTTCTCCTTCTTCTGCTTCTTCTGATTCACCCTCCAGACTTCAACTTCTCCTTCTCCTTCTTCTGCTTCTTCTGATTCACCCTCCAGACTTCACCTTCTCCTTCTCCTTCTTCTACTTCTTCTGATTCACCCTCCAGACTTCACCTTCTCCTTCTCCTTCTTCTGCTTCTTCTGATTCACCCTCCAGACTTCTCCTTCTCCTTCTCCTTCGTCTACTTCTTCTGATTCACCCTCCAGACTACACCTTCTCCTTCTCCTTCTTCTACTTCTTCTGATTCACCCTCCAGACTTCACCTTCTCCTTCTCCTTCTTCTGTTTCATCTGATTCACCATCCAGACTTCACCTTCTCCTTCCCCTTCTTCTACTTCTTCTGATTCACCCTCCAGACTTCATCTTCTCCTTCTCCTTCTTCTGCTTCTTCTGATTCACCCTCCAGACTTCACCTTCTCCTTCTCCTTATTCTGCTTCTTCTGATTCACCCTCCAGACTTCACCTTCTCCTTCTCCTTATTCTGCTTCTTCTGATTCACCCTCCAGACTTCACCTTCTCCTTCTCCTTCTTCTGCTTCTTCTGATTCACCCTCCTGACTTCACCTTCTCCTTCTCCTTCTTCTACTTCTTCTGATTCACCCTCCTGACTTCACCTTCTCCTTCTCCTTCTTCTACTTCTTCTGCTTCACCCTCCAGACTTCACCTTCTCCTTCTCCTTCTTCTACTTCTTCTGATTCACCCTCCAGACTTCACCTTCACCTTCTCCTTCTTCTGCTTCTTCTGATTCACCCTCCATACTTCACCTTCACTTCTCCTTATTCTGCTTCTTCTGATTCACCCTCCAGACTTCAACTTCTCCTTCTCCTTCTTCTGCTTCTTCTGATTCACCCTCCAGACTTCACCTTCTCCTTCTCCTTCTTCTGCTTCTTCTGATTCACCCTCCAGACTTCACCTTCTCCTTCTCCTTCTTCTGCTTCTTCTGATTCACCCTCCAGACTTCACCTTCTCCTTCTCCCTCTTCTACTTCTTCTGATTCACCCTCCAGACTTCACCTTCTCCTTCTCTTTCTTCTGCTTCTTCTGATTCACCCTCCAGACTTCACCTTCTCCTTCTCCTTCTTCTACTTCTTCTGATTCACCCTCCAGACTTCATCTTCTCCTTCTCCTTCTTCTGCTTCTTCTGATTCACCCTCCAGACTTCACCTTCTCCTTCTCCTTCTTCTGCTTCTTCTGATTCACCCTCCAGACTTCACCTTCTCCTTCTCCTTCTTCTACTTCTTCTGATTCACCCACCAAACTTCACCTTCTCCTTCTCCTTCTTCCACTTCTTCTGATTCACCCTCCAGTCTTCACCTTCTCCTTCTCCTTCTTCTGTTTCTTCTGCTTCACCCTTTGACTTCACCTTCTCCTTCTCTTTCTTCTGCTTCTTCTGATTCACCCTCCAGACTTCACCTTCTCCTTCTCCTTCTTCTGATTCTTCTGATTCACCCTCCAGACTTCACCTTCTCCTTCTCCTTCTTCTGCTTCTTCTGATTCACCCTCCTGACTTCACCTTCTCCTTCTCCTTCTTCTACTTCTTCTGATTCACCCTCCTGACTTCACCTTCTCCTTCTCCTTCTTCTACTTCTTCTGCTTCACCCTCCAGACTTCACCTTCTCCTTCTCCATCTTCTACTTCTTCTGATTCACCCTCCAGACTTCATCTTCTCCTTCTCCTTCTTCTGCTTCTTCTGATTCACCCTCCAGACTTCACCTTCTCCTTCTCCTTATTCTGCTTCTTCTGATTCACCCTCCAGACTTCACCTTCTCCTTCTCCTTATTCTGCTTCATCTGATTCACCCTCCAGACTTCACCTTCTCCTTCTCCTTCTTCTACTTCTTCTGATTCACCCTCCTGACTTCACCTTCTCCTTCTCCTTCTTCTTCTTCTTCTGCTTCACCCTCCAGATTTCACCTTCTCCTTCTCCTTCTTCTAATTCTTCTGATTCACCCTCCAGACTTCACCTTCTCCTTCTCCTTCTTCTGCTTCTTCTGATTCACCCTCCATACTTCACCTTCACTTCTCCTTATTCTGCTTCTTCTGATTCACCCTCCAGGCTTCAACTTCTCCTTCGCCTTCTTCTGCTTCTTCTGATTCACCCTCCAGACTTCACCTTCTCCTTCTCCTTCTTCTGCTTCTTCTGATTCACCCTCCAGACTTCACCTTCTCCTTCTCCTTCTTCTGCTTCTTCTGATTCACCCTCCAGACTTCACCTTCTCCTTCTCCTTCTTCTACTTCTTCTGATTCACCCTCCAGACTTCACCTTCTCCTTTTCTTTCTTCTGCTTCTTCTGATTCACCCTCCAGATTTCATCTTCTCCTTCTCCTTCTTCTGCTTCTTCTGATTCACCCTCCAGACTTCACCTTCTCCTTCTCCTTCTTCTGCTTCCTCTGATTCACCCTCCAGACTTCACCTTCTCCTTCTCCTTCTTCTGCTTCTTCTGTTTCACCCTCCAGACTTCACCTTCTCCTTCTCCTTCTTCTACTTCTTCTGATTCACCCTCCAGACCTCACCTTCTCCTTCTCCTTCTTCTACTTCTTCTGATTCACCCTCCAGATTTCATCTTCTCCTTCTCCTTCTTCTGCTTCTTCTGATTCACCCTCCTGACTTCACCTTCTCCTTCTCCTTCTTCTACTTCTTCTGCTTCACCCTCCAGACTTCACCTTCCCCTTCTCCTTCTTCTACTTCTTCTGATTCACCCTCCAGACTTGACCTTCTCCTTCTCCTTCTTCTACTTCTTCTGATTCACCCTCCAGACTTCACCTTCTCCTTCTCCTTCTTCTGCTTCTTCTGCTTCACCGTCCTGACTTCACCTTCTCCTTCTCCTTCTTCTACTTCTTCTGCTTCATCCCCCTGACATCACCTGCTCCTTCTCCTTCTTCTGATTCACCCTCCTAACTTCACCTTCTCCTTCTCCTTCTTCTGCTTCTTCTGATTCACCCTCCTGACTTCACCTTCTCCTTCTCCTTCTTCTGCTTCTTCAGATTCACCCTCCAGACTTCACCTTCTCCTTCTCTTTCTTCTGCTTCTTCTGATTCACCCTCCAGACTTCACCTTCTCCTTCTCCTTCTTCTGATTCTTCTGATTCACCCTCCAGACTTCACCTTCTCCTTCTCCTTCTTCTGCTTCTTCTGATTCACCCTCCTGACTTCACCTTCTCCTTCTTCTTCGTCTACTTCTTCTGATTCACCCTCCTGACTTCACCTTCTCCTTCTCCTTCTTCTACTTCTTCTGCTTCACCCTCCAGACTTCACCTTCTCCTTCTTCTACTTCTTCTGATTCACCCTCCAGACTTGACCTTCTCCTTCTCCTTCTTCTACTTATTCTGATTCACCCTCCAGACTTCACCTTCTCCTTCTCCTTCTTCTGCTTCTTCTGCTTCACCGTCCTGACTTCACCTTCTCCTTCTCCTTCTTCTACTTCTTCTGCTTCATCCCGCTGACATCACCTGCTCCTTCTCCTTCTTCTGCTTCTTCTGATTCACCCTCCTAACTTCACCTTCTACTTCTCCTTCTTCTGCTTCTTCTGATTCACCCTCCTGACTTCACCTTCTCCTTCTCCTTCTTCTGCTTCTTCTGATTCACCCTCCAGACTTCACCTTCTCCTTCTCCTTCTTCTGCTTCTTCTGATTCACCCTCCAGACTTCACCTTCTCCTTCTCCTTCTTCTGATTCTTCTGATTCACCCTCCAGACTTCACCTTCTCCTTCTCCTTCTTCTGCTTCTTCTGATTCACCCTCCTGACTTCACCTTCTCCTTCTCCTTCTTCTACTTCTTCTGATTCACCCTCCTGACTTCACCTTCTCCTTCTCCTTCTTCTACTTATTCTGCTTCACCCTCCAGACTCACCTTCTCCTTCTCCTTCTTCTGCTTCTTCTGATTCACCCTCCAGACTCCTCCTTCTCCTTCTCCTTCTTCTGCTTCTTCTGATTCACCCTCCAGACTTCAACTTCTCCTTCTCCTTCTTCTGCTTCTTCTGATTCACCCTCCAGACTTCACCTTCTCCTTCTCCTTCTTCTACTTCTTCTGATTCACCCTCCAGACTTCACCTTCTCCTTCTCCTTCTTCTGCTTCTTCTGATTCACCCTCCAGACTTCTCCTTCTCCTTCTCCTTCGTCTACTTCTTCTGATTCACCCTCCAGACTACACCTTCTCCTTCTCCTTCTTCTACTTCTTCTGATTCACCCTCCAGACTTCACCTTCTCCTTCTCCTTCTTCTGTTTCATCTGATTCACCATCCAGACTTCACCTTCTCCTTCCCCTTCTTCTACTTCTTCTGATTCACCCTCCAGACTTCACCTTCTCCTTCTCCTTCTTCTGCTTCTTCTGATTCACCCTCCAGACTTCACCTTCTCCTTCTCCTTATTCTGCTTCTTCTGATTCACCCTCCAGACTTCACCTTCTCCTTCTCCTTCTTCTGTTTCTTCTGCTTCACCCTTTGACTTCACCTTCTCCTTCTCTTTCTTCTGCTTCTTCTGATTCACCCTCCAGACTTCACCTTCTCCTTCTCCTTCTTCTGATTCTTCTGATTCACCCTCCAGACTTCACCTTCTCCTTCTCCTTCTTCTGCTTCTTCTGATTCACCCTCCTGACTTCACCTTCTCCTTCTCCTTCTTCTACTTCTTCTGATTCACCCTCCTGACTTCACCTTCTCCTTCTCCTTCTTCTACTTCTTCTGCTTCACCCTCCAGACTTCACCTTCTCCTTCTCCATCTTCTACTTCTTCTGATTCACCCTCCAGACTTCATCTTCTCCTTCTCCTTCTTCTGCTTCTTCTGATTCACCCTCCAGACTTCACCTTCTCCTTCTCCTTATTCTGCTTCTTCTGATTCACCCTCCAGACTTCACCTTCTCCTTCTCCTTATTCTGCTTCATCTGATTCACCCTCCAGACTTCACCTTCTCCTTCTCCTTCTTCTACTTCTTCTGATTCACCCTCCTGACTTCACCTTCTCCTTCTCCTTCTTCTTCTTCTTCTGCTTCACCCTCCAGATTTCACCTTCTCCTTCTCCTTCTTCTAATTCTTCTGATTCACCCTCCAGACTTCACCTTCTCCTTCTCCTTCTTCTGCTTCTTCTGATTCACCCTCCATACTTCACCTTCACTTCTCCTTATTCTGCTTCTTCTGATTCACCCTCCAGGCTTCAACTTCTCCTTCGCCTTCTTCTGCTTCTTCTGATTCACCCTCCAGACTTCACCTTCTCCTTCTCCTTCTTCTGCTTCTTCTGATTCACCCTCCAGACTTCACCTTCTCCTTCTCCTTCTTCTGCTTCTTCTGATTCACCCTCCAGACTTCACCTTCTCCTTCTCCTTCTTCTACTTCTTCTGATTCACCCTCCAGACTTCACCTTCTCCTTTTCTTTCTTCTGCTTCTTCTGATTCACCCTCCAGATTTCATCTTCTCCTTCTCCTTCTTCTGCTTCTTCTGATTCACCCTCCAGACTTCACCTTCTCCTTCTCCTTCTTCTGCTTCCTCTGATTCACCCTCCAGACTTCACCTTCTCCTTCTCCTTCTTCTGCTTCTTCTGTTTCACCCTCCAGACTTCACCTTCTCCTTCTCCTTCTTCTACTTCTTCTGATTCACCCTCCAGACCTCACCTTCTCCTTCTCCTTCTTCTACTTCTTCTGATTCACCCTCCAGATTTCATCTTCTCCTTCTCCTTCTTCTGCTTCTTCTGATTCACCCTCCTGACTTCACCTTCTCCTTCTCCTTCTTCTACTTCTTCTGCTTCACCCTCCAGACTTCACCTTCCCCTTCTCCTTCTTCTACTTCTTCTGATTCACCCTCCAGACTTGACCTTCTCCTTCTCCTTCTTCTACTTCTTCTGATTCACCCTCCAGACTTCACCTTCTCCTTCTCCTTCTTCTGCTTCTTCTGCTTCACCGTCCTGACTTCACCTTCTCCTTCTCCTTCTTCTACTTCTTCTGCTTCATCCCCCTGACATCACCTGCTCCTTCTCCTTCTTCTGATTCACCCTCCTAACTTCACCTTCTCCTTCTCCTTCTTCTGCTTCTTCTGATTCACCCTCCTGACTTCACCTTCTCCTTCTCCTTCTTCTGCTTCTTCAGATTCACCCTCCAGACTTCACCTTCTCCTTCTCTTTCTTCTGCTTCTTCTGATTCACCCTCCAGACTTCACCTTCTCCTTCTCCTTCTTCTGATTCTTCTGATTCACCCTCCAGACTTCACCTTCTCCTTCTCCTTCTTCTGCTTCTTCTGATTCACCCTCCTGACTTCACCTTCTCCTTCTTCTTCGTCTACTTCTTCTGATTCACCCTCCTGACTTCACCTTCTCCTTCTCCTTCTTCTACTTCTTCTGCTTCACCCTCCAGACTTCACCTTCTCCTTCTTCTACTTCTTCTGATTCACCCTCCAGACTTGACCTTCTCCTTCTCCTTCTTCTACTTATTCTGATTCACCCTCCAGACTTCACCTTCTCCTTCTCCTTCTTCTGCTTCTTCTGCTTCACCGTCCTGACTTCACCTTCTCCTTCTCCTTCTTCTACTTCTTCTGCTTCATCCCGCTGACATCACCTGCTCCTTCTCCTTCTTCTGCTTCTTCTGATTCACCCTCCTAACTTCACCTTCTACTTCTCCTTCTTCTGCTTCTTCTGATTCACCCTCCTGACTTCACCTTCTCCTTCTCCTTCTTCTGCTTCTTCTGATTCACCCTCCAGACTTCACCTTCTCCTTCTCCTTCTTCTGCTTCTTCTGATTCACCCTCCAGACTTCACCTTCTCCTTCTCCTTCTTCTGATTCTTCTGATTCACCCTCCAGACTTCACCTTCTCCTTCTCCTTCTTCTGCTTCTTCTGATTCACCCTCCTGACTTCACCTTCTCCTTCTCCTTCTTCTACTTCTTCTGATTCACCCTCCTGACTTCACCTTCTCCTTCTCCTTCTTCTACTTCTTCTGCTTCACCCTCCAGACTCACCTTCTCCTTCTCCTTCTTCTGCTTCTTCTGATTCACCCTCCAGACTCCTCCTTCTCCTTCTCCTTCTTCTGCTTCTTCTGATTCACCCTCCAGACTTCAACTTCTCCTTCTCCTTCTTCTGCTTCTTCTGATTCACCCTCCAGACTTCACCTTCTCCTTCTCCTTCTTCTACTTCTTCTGATTCACCCTCCAGACTTCACCTTCTCCTTCTCCTTCTTCTGCTTCTTCTGATTCACCCTCCAGACTTCTCCTTCTCCTTCTCCTTCGTCTACTTCTTCTGATTCACCCTCCAGACTACACCTTCTCCTTCTCCTTCTTCTACTTCTTCTGATTCACCCTCCAGACTTCACCTTCTCCTTCTCCTTCTTCTGTTTCATCTGATTCACCATCCAGACTTCACCTTCTCCTTCCCCTTCTTCTACTTCTTCTGATTCACCCTCCAGACTTCATCTTCTCCTTCTCCTTCTTCTGCTTCTTCTGATTCACCCTCCAGACTTCACCTTCTCCTTCTCCTTATTCTGCTTCTTCTGATTCACCCTCCAGACTTCACCTTCTCCTTCTCCTTATTCTGCTTCTTCTGATTCACCCTCCAGACTTCACCTTCTCCTTCTCCTTCTTCTGCTTCTTCTGATTCACCCTCCTGACTTCACCTTCTCCTTCTCCTTCTTCTACTTCTTCTGATTCACCCTCCTGACTTCACCTTCTCCTTCTCCTTCTTCTACTTCTTCTGCTTCACCCTCCAGACTTCACCTTCTCCTTCTCCTTCTTCTACTTCTTCTGATTCACCCTCCAGACTTCACCTTCACCTTCTCCTTCTTCTGCTTCTTCTGATTCACCCTCCATACTTCACCTTCACTTCTCCTTATTCTGCTTCTTCTGATTCACCCTCCAGACTTCAACTTCTCCTTCTCCTTCTTCTGCTTCTTCTGATTCACCCTCCAGACTTCACCTTCTCCTTCTCCTTCTTCTGCTTCTTCTGATTCACCCTCCAGACTTCACCTTCTCCTTCTCCTTCTTCTGCTTCTTCTGATTCACCCTCCAGACTTCACCTTCTCCTTCTCCCTCTTCTACTTCTTCTGATTCACCCTCCAGACTTCACCTTCTCCTTCTCTTTCTTCTGCTTCTTCTGATTCACCCTCCAGACTTCACCTTCTCCTTCTCCTTCTTCTACTTCTTCTGATTCACCCTCCAGACTTCATCTTCTCCTTCTCCTTCTTCTGCTTCTTCTGATTCACCCTCCAGACTTCACCTTCTCCTTCTCCTTCTTCTGCTTCTTCTGATTCACCCTCCAGACTTCACCTTCTCCTTCTCCTTCTTCTACTTCTTCTGATTCACCCACCAAACTTCACCTTCTCCTTCTCCTTCTTCCACTTCTTCTGATTCACCCTCCAGTCTTCACCTTCTCCTTCTCCTTCTTCTGTTTCTTCTGCTTCACCCTTTGACTTCACCTTCTCCTTCTCTTTCTTCTGCTTCTTCTGATTCACCCTCCAGACTTCACCTTCTCCTTCTCCTTCTTCTGATTCTTCTGATTCACCCTCCAGACTTCACCTTCTCCTTCTCCTTCTTCTGCTTCTTCTGATTCACCCTCCTGACTTCACCTTCTCCTTCTCCTTCTTCTACTTCTTCTGATTCACCCTCCTGACTTCACCTTCTCCTTCTCCTTCTTCTACTTCTTCTGCTTCACCCTCCAGACTTCACCTTCTCCTTCTCCATCTTCTGCTTCTTCTGATTCACCCTCCAGACTTCACCTTCTCCTTCTCCTTATTCTGCTTCTTCTGATTCACCCTCCAGACTTCACCTTCTCCTTCTCCTTATTCTGCTTCATCTGATTCACCCTCCAGACTTCACCTTCTCCTTCTCCTGCTTCTGCTTCTTCTGATTCACCCTCCTGACTTCACCTTCTCCTTCTCCTTCTTCTACTTCTTCTGATTCACCCTCCTGACTTCACCTTCTCCTTCTCCTTCTTCTACTTCTTCTGCTTCACCCTCCAGACTTCACCTTCTCCTTCTCCTTCTTCTAATTCTTCTGATTCACCCTCCAGACTTCACCTTCTCCTTCTCCTTCTTCTGCTTCTTCTGATTCACCCTCCATACTTCACATTCACTTCTCCTTATTCTGCTTCTTCTGATTCACCCTCCAGGCTTCAACTTCTCCTTCGCCTTCTTCTGCTTCTTCTGATTCACCCTCCAGACTTCACCTTCTCCTTCTCCTTCTTCTGCTTCTTCTGATTCACCCTCCAGACTTCACCTTCTCCTTCTCCTTCTTCTGCTTCTTCTGATTCACCCTCCAGACTTCACCTTCTCCTTCTCCTTCTTCTACTTCTTCTGATTCACCCTCCAGACTTCACCTTCTCCTTCTCTTTCTTCTGCTTCTTCTGATTCACCCTCCAGATTTCATCTTCTCCTTCTCCTTCTTCTGCTTCTTCTGATTCACCCTCCAGACTTCACCTTCTCCTTCTCCTTCTTCTGCTTCCTCTGATTCACCCTCCAGACTTCACCTTCTCCTTCTCCTTCTTCTGCTTCTTCTGTTTCACCCTCCAGACTTCACCTTCTCCTTCTCCTTCTTCTACTTCTTCTGATTCACCCTCCAGACCTCACCTTCTCCTTCTCCTTCTTCTACTTCTTCTGATTCACCCTCCAGATTTCATCTTCTCCTTCTCCTTCTTCTGCTTCTTCTGATTCACCCTCCTGACTTCACCTTCTCCTTCTCCTTCTTCTACTTCTTCTGATTCACCCTCCTGACTTCACCTTCTCCTTCTCCTTCTTCTACGTCTTCTGCTTCACCCTCCAGACTTCACCTTCCCCTTCTCCTTCTTCTACTTCTTCTGATTCACCCTCCAGACTTGACCTTCTCCTTCTCCTTCTTCTACTTCTTCTGATTCACCCTCCAGACTTCACCTTCTCCTTCTCCTTCTTCTGCTTCTTCTGCTTCACCGTCCTGACTTCACCTTCTCCTTCTCCTTCTTCTACTTCTTCTGCTTCATCCCCCTGACATCACCTGCTCCTTCTCCTTCTTCTGATTCACCCTCCTAACTTCACCTTCTCCTTCTCCTTCTTCTGCTTCTTCTGATTCAACCTCCTGACTTCACCTTCTCCTTCTCCTTCTTCTGCTTCTTCAGATTCACCCTCCAGACTTCACCTTCTCCTTCTCTTTCTTCTGCTTCTTCTGATTCACCCTCCAGACTTCACCTTCTCCTTCTCCTTCTTCTGATTCTTCTGATTCACCCTCCAGACTTCACCTTCTCCTTCTCCTTCTTCTGCTTCTTCTGATTCACCCTCCTGACTTCACCTTCTCCTTCTTCTTCTTCTACTTCTTCTGATTCACCCTCCTGACTTCACCTTCTCCTTCTCCTTCTTCTACTTCTTCTGCTTCACCCTCCAGACTTCACCTTCTCCTTCTTCTACTTCTTCTGATTCACCCTCCAGACTTGACCTTCTCCTTCTCCTTCTTCTACTTATTCTGATTCACCCTCCAGACTTCACCTTCTCCTTCTCCTTCTTCTGCTTCTTCTGCTTCACCGTCCTGACTTCACCTTCTCCTTCTCCTTCTTCTACTTCTTCTGCTTCATCCCGCTGACATCACCTGCTCCTTCTCCTTCTTCTGCTTCTTCTGATTCACCCTCCTAACTTCACCTTCTACTTCTCCTTCTTCTGCTTCTGCTGATTCACCCTCCTGACTTCACCTTCTCCTTCTCCTTCTTCTGCTTCTTCTGATTCACCCTCCAGACTTCACCTTCTCCTTCTCCTTCTTCTGCTTCTTCTGATTCACCCTCCAGACTTCACCTTCTCCTTCTCCTTCTTCTGATTCTTCTGATTCACCCTCCAGACTTCACCTTCTCCTTCTCCTTCTTCTGCTTCTTCTGATTCACCCTCCTGACTTCACCTTCTCCTTCTCCTTCTTCTACTTCTTCTGATTCACCCTCCTGACTTCACCTTCTCCTTCTCCTTCTTCTACTTCTTCTGCTTCACCCTCCAGACTTCACCTTCTCCTTCTCCTTCTTCTGCTTCTTCTGATTCACCCTCCAGACTCCTCCTTCTCCTTCTCCTTCTTCTGCTTCTTCTGATTCACCCTCCAGACTTCACCTTCTCCTTCTCCTTCTTCTGCTTCTTCTGATTCACCCTCCAGACTTCACCTTCTCCTTCTCCTTCTTCTACTTCTTCTGATTCACCCTCCAGACTTCACCTTCTCCTTCTCCTTCTTCTGCTTCTTCTGATTCACCCTCCAGACTTCTCCTTCTCCTTCTCCTTCGTCTACTTCTTCTGATTCACCCTCCAGACTACACCTTCTCCTTCTCCTTCTTCTACTTCTTCTGATTCACCCTCCAGACTTCACCTTCTCCTTCTCCTTCTTCTGTTTCATCTGATTCACCATCCAGACTTCACCTTCTCCTTCCCCTTCTTCTACTACTTCTGATTCACCCTCCAGACTTCACCTTCTCCTTCTCCTTCTTCTACTTCTTCTGATTCACCCACCAGACTTCATCTTCTCCTTCTCCTTCTTCTGCTTCTTCTGATTCACCCTCCAGACTTCACCTTCTCCTTCTCCTTCTTCTGCTTCTTCTGATTCACCCTCCAGACTTCACCTTCTCCTTCTCCTTCTTCTGCTTCTTCTGATTCACCCTCCAGACTTCACCTTCTCCTTCTCCTTCTTCTGCTTCTTCTGTTTCACCCTCCAGACTTCACCTTCTCCTTCTCCTTCTTCTACTTCTTCTGATTCACCCTCCAGACCTCACCTTCCCCTTCTCCTTCTTCTACTTCTTCTGATTCACCCTCCAGATTTCATCTTCTCCTTCTCCTTCTTCTGCTTCTTCTGATTCACCCTCCAGACTTCACCTTCTCCTTCTCCTTCTTCTGCTTCTTCTGATTCACCCTCCTGACTTCACCTTCTCCTTCTCCTTCTTCTACTTCTTCTGATTCACCCTCCTGACTTCACCTTCTCCTTCTCCTTCTTCTACTTCTTCTGCTTCACCCTCCAGACTTCACCTTCTCCTTCTCCTTCTTCTACTTCTTCTGATTCACCCTCCAGACTTGACCTTCTCCTTCTCCTTCTTCTACTTCTTCTGATTCACCCTCCAGACTTCACCTTCTCCTTCTCCTTCTTCTGCTTCTTCTGCTTCACCGTCCTGACTTCACCTTCTCCTTCTCCTTCTTCTACTTCTTCTGCTTCATCCCCCTGACATCACCTGCTCCTTCTCCTTCTTCTGATTCACCCTCCTAACTTCACCTTCTCCTTCTCCTTCTTCTGCTTCTTCTGATTCACCCTCCTGACTTCACCTTCTCCTTCTCCTTCTTCTGCTTCTTCAGATTCACCCTCCAGACTTCACCTTCTCCTTCTCTTTCTTCTGCTTCTTCTGATTCACCCTCCAGACTTCACCTTCTCCTTCTCCTTCTTCTGATTCTTCTGATTCACCCTCCAGACTTCACCTCCTCCTTCTCCTTCTTCTGCTTCTTCTCATTCACCCTCCTGACTTCACCTTCTCCTTCTTCTTCTTCTACTTCTTCTGATTCACCCTCCTGACTTCACCTTCTCCTTCTCCTTCTTCTACTTCTTCTGCTTCACCCTCCAGACTTCACCTTCTCCTTCTCCTTCTTCTACTTCTTCTGATTCACCCTCCAGACTTGACCTTCTCCTTCTCCTTCTTCTACTTATTCTGATTCACCCTCCAGACTTCACCTTCTCCTTCTCCTTCTTCTGCTTCTTCTGCTTCACCGTCCTGACTTCACCTTCTCCTTCTCCTTCTTCTACTTCTTCTGCTTCATCCCGCTGACATCACCTGCTCCTTCTCCTTCTTCTGCTTCTTCTGATTCACCCTCCTAACTTCACCTTCTACTTCTCCTTCTTCTGCTTCTTCTGATTCACCCTCCTGACTTCACCTTCTCCTTCTCCTTCTTCTGCTTCTTCTGATTCACCCTCCAGACTTCACCTTCTCCTTCTCCTTCTTCTGCTTCTTCTGATTCACCCTCCAGACTTCACCTTCTCCTTCTCCTTCTTCTGATTCTTCTGATTCACCCTCCAGACTTCACCTTCTCCTTCTCCTTCTTCTGCTTCTTCTGATTCACCCTCCTGACTTCACCTTCTCCTTCTCCTTCTTCTACTTCTTCTGATTCACCCTCCTGACTTCACCTTCTCCTTCTCCTTCTTCTACTTCTTCTGCTTCACCCTCCAGACTTCACCTTCTCCTTCTCCTTCTTCTGCTTCTTCTGATTCACCCTCCAGACTCCTCCTTCTCCTTCTCCTTCTTCTGCTTCTTCTGATTCACCCTCCAGACTTCACCTTCTCCTTCTCCTTCTTCTGCTTCTACTGATTCACCCTCCAGACTTCACCTTCTCCTTCTCCTTCTTCTACTTCTTCTGATTCACCCTCCAGACTTCACCTTCTCCTTCTCCTTCTTCTGCTTCTTCTGATTCACCCTCCAGACTTCTCCTTCTCCTTCTCCTTCGTATACTTCTTCTGATTCACCCTCCAGACTACACCTTCTCCTTCTCCTTCTTCTACTTCCTCTGATTCACCCTCCAGACTTCACCTTCTCCTTCTCCTTCTTCTGTTTCATCTGATTCACCGTCCAGACTTCACCTTCTCCTTCTCCTTCTTTACTACTTCTGATTCACCCTCCAGACTTCACCTTCTCCTTCTCCTTCTTCTACTTCTTCTGATTCACCCTCCAGACTTCATCTTCTCCTTCTCCTTCTTCTGCTTCTTCTGATTCACCCTCCAGACTTCACCTTCTCCTTCTCCTTCTTCTGCTTCTTCTGATTCACCCTCCAGACTTCACCTTCTCCTTCTCCTTCTTCTACTTCTTCTGATTAACCCTCCAGACTTCACCTTCTCCTTCTCCTTCTTCTACTTCTTCTGATTCACCCTCCAGTCTTCACCTTCTCCTTCTCCTTCTTCTGTTTCTTCTGCTTCACCCTCCAGACTTCACCTTCTCCTTCTCTTTCTTCTGCTTCCTCTGATTCACCCTCCAGACTTCACCTTCTCCTTCTCCTTCTTCTGATTCTTCTGATTCACCCTCCAGACTTCACCTTCTCCTTCTCCTTCTTCTGCTTCGTCTGATTCACCCTCCTGACTTCACCTTCTCCTTCTCCTTCTTCTACTTCTTCTGCTTCACCCTCCAGACTTCACCTTCTCCTTCTCCTTCTTCTACTTCTTCTGATTCACCCTCCAGACTTCATCTTCTCCTTCTCCTTCTTCTACTTCTTCTGCTTCATCCCCCTGACATCACCTGCTCCTTCTCCTTCTTCTGATTCACCCTCCTAACTTCACCTTCTCCTTCTCCTTCTTCTGCTTCTTCTGATTCACCCTCCTGACTTCACCTTCTCCTTCTCGTTCTTCTGCTTCTTCAGATTCACCCTCCAGACTTCACCTTCTCCTTCTCTTTCTTCTGCTTCTTCTGATTCACCCTCCAGACTTCACCTTCTCCTTCTCCTTCTTCTGATTCTTCTGATTCACCCTCCAGACTTCACCTTCTCCTTCTCCTTCTTCTGCTTCTTCTGATTCACCCTCCTGACTTCACCTTCTCCTTCTTCTTCTTCTACTTCTTCTGATTCACCCTCCTGACTTCACCTTCTCCTTCTCCTTCTTCTACTTCTTCTGCTTCACCCTCCAGACTTCACCTTCTCCTTCTTCTACTTCTTCTGATTCACCCTCCAGACTTGACCTTCTCCTTCTCCTTCTTCTACTTATTCTGATTCACCCTCCAGACTTCACCTTCTCCTTCTCCTTCTTCTGCTTCTTCTGCTTCACCGTCCTGACTTCACCTTCTCCTTCTCCTTCTTCTACTTCTTCTGCTTCATCCCGCTGACATCACCTGCTCCTTCTCCTTCTTCTGCTTCTTCTGATTCACCCTCCTAACTTCACCTTCTACTTCTCCTTCTTCTGCTTCTTCTGATTCACCCTCCTGACTTCACCTTCTCCTTCTCCTTCTTCTGCTTCTTCTGATTCACCCTCCAGACTTCACCTTCTCCTTCTCCTTCTTCTGCTTCTTCTGATTCACCCTCCAGACTTCACCTTCTCCTTCTCCTTCTTCTGATTCTTCTGATTCACCCTCCAGACTTCACCTTCTCCTTCTCCTTCTTCTGCTTCTTCTGATTCACCCTCCTGACTTCACCTTCTCCTTCTCCTTCTTCTACTTCTTCTGATTCACCCTCCTGACTTCACCTTCTCCTTCTCCTTCTTCTACTTCTTCTGCTTCACCCTCCAGACTTCACCTTCTCCTTCTCCTTCTTCTGCTTCTTCTGATTCACCCTCCAGACTCCTCCTTCTCCTTCTCCTTCTTCTGCTTCTTCTGATTCACCCTCCAGACTTCAACTTCTCCTTCTCCTTCTTCTGCTTCTTCTGATTCACCCTCCAGACTTCACCTTCTCCTTCTCCTTCTTCTACTTCTTCAGATTCACCCTCCAGACTTCACCTTCTCCTTCTCCTTCTTCTGCTTCTTCTGATTCACCCTCCAGACTTCTCCTTCTCCTTCTCCTTCGTCTACTTCTTCTGATTCACCCTCCAGACTACACCTTCTCCTTCTCCTTCTTCTACTTCTTCTGATTCACCCTCCAGACTTCACCTTCTCCTTCTCCTTCTTCTGTTTCATCTGATTCACCATCCAGACTTCACCTTCTCCTTCCCCTTCTTCTACTACTTCTGATTCACCCTCCAGACTTCACCTTCTCCTTCTCCTTCTTCTACTTCTTCTGATTCACCCACCAGACTTCATCTTCTCCTTCTCCTTCTTCTGCTTCGTCTGATTCACCCTCCAGACTTCACCTTCTCCTTCTCCTTCTTCTGCTTCTTCTTATTCACCCTCCAGACTTCACCTTCTCCTTCTCCTTCTTCTGCTTCTTCTGATTCACCCTCCAGACTTCACCTTCTCCTTCTCCTTCTTCTGCTTCTTCTGTTTCACCCTCCAGACTTCACCTTCTCCTTCTCCTTCTTCTGATTCACCCTCCAGACCTCACCTTCCCCTTCTCCTTCTTCTACTTCTTCTGATTCACCCTCCAGATTTCATCTTCTCCTTCTCCTTCTTCTGCTTCTTCTGATTCACCCTCCAGACTTCACCTTCTCCTTCTCCTTCTTCTGCTTCTTCTGATTCACCCTCCTGACTTCACCTTCTCCTTCTCCTTCTTCTACTTCTTCTGATTCACCCTCCTGACTTCACCTTCTCCTTCTCCTTCTTCTACTTCTTCTGCTTCACCCTCCAGACTTCACCTTCTCCTTCTCCTTCTTCTACTTCTTCTGATTCACCCTCCAGACTTGACCTTCTCCTTCTCCTTCTTCTACTTCTTCTGATTCACCCTCCAGACTTCACCTTCTCCTTCTCCTTCTTCTGCTTCTTCTGCTTCACCGTCCTGACTTCACCTTCTCCTTCTCCTTCTTCTACTTCTTCTGCTTCATCCCCCTGACATCACCTGCTCCTTCTCCTTCTTCTGATTCACCCTCCTAACTTCACCTTCTCCTTCTCCTTCTTCTGCTTCTTCTGATTCACCTCCTGACTTCACCTTCTCCTTCTCCTTCTTCTGCTTCTTCAGATTCACCCTCCAGACTTCACCTTCTCCTTCTCTTTCTTCTGCTTCTTCTGATTCACCCTCCAGACTTCACCTTCTCCTTCTCCTTCTTCTGATTCTTCTGATTCACCCTCCAGACTTCACCTTCTCCTTCTCCTTCTTCTGCTTCTTCTGATTCACCCTCCTGACTTCACCTTCTCCTTCTTCTTCTTCTACTTCTTCTGATTCACCCTCCTGACTTCACCTTCTCCTTCTCCTTCTTCTACTTCTTCTGCTTCACCCTCCAGACTTCACCTTCTCCTTCTCCTTCTTCTACTTCTTCTGATTCACCCTCCAGACTTGACCTTCTCCTTCTCCTTCTTCTACTTATTCTGATTCACCCTCCAGACTTCACCTTCTCCTTCTCCTTCTTCTGCTTCTTCTGCTTCACCGTCCTGACTTCACCTTCTCCTTCTCCTTCTTCTACTTCTTCTGCTTCATCCCGCTGACATCACCTGCTCCTTCTCCTTCTTCTGCTTCTTCTGATTCACCCTCCTAACTTCACCTTCTACTTCTCCTTCTTCTGCTTCTTCTGATTCACCCTCCTGACTTCACCTTCTCCTTCTCCTTCTTCTGCTTCTTCTGATTCACCCTCCAGACTTCACCTTCTCCTTCTCCTTCTTCTGCTTCTTCTGATTCACCCTCCAGACTTCACCTTCTCCTTCTCCTTCTTCTGATTCTTCTGATTCACCCTCCAGACTTCACCTTCTCCTTCTCCTTCTTCTGCTTCTTCTGATTCACCCTCCTGACTTCACCTTCTCCTTCTCCTTCTTCTACTTCTTCTGATTCACCCTCCTGACTTCACCTTCTCCTTCTCCTTCTTCTACTTCTTCTGCTTCACCCTCCAGACTTCACCTTCTCCTTCTCCTTCTTCTGCTTCTTCTGATTCACCCTCCAGACTCCTCCTTCTCCTTCTCCTTCTTCTGCTTCTTCTGATTCACCCTCCAGACTTCACCTTCTCCTTCTCCTTCTTCTGCTTCTTCTGATTCACCCTCCAGACTTCACCGTCTCCTTCTCCTTCTTCTACTTCTTCTGATTCACCCTCCAGACTTCACCTTCTCCTTCTCCTTCTTCTGCTTCTTCTGATTCACCCTCCAGACTTCTCCTTCTCCTTCTCCTTCGTATACTTCTTCTGATTCACCCTCCAGACTACACCTTCTCCTTCTCCTTCTTCTACTTCTTCTGATTCACCCTCCAGACTTCACCTTCTCCTTCTCCTTCTTCTGTTTCATCTGATTCACCGTCCAGACTTCACCTTCTCCTTCTCCTTCTTTACTACTTCTGATTCACCCTCCAGACTTCACCTTCTCCTTCTCCTTCTTCTACTTCTTCTGATTCACCCTCCAGACTTCATCTTCTCCTTCTCCTTCTTCTGCTTCTTCTGATTCACCCTCCAGACTTCACCTTCTCCTTCTCCTTCTTCTGCTTCTTCTGATTCACCCTCCAGACTTCACCTTCTCCTTCTCCTTCTTCTACTTCTTCTGATTAACCCTCCAGACTTCACCTTCTCCTTCTCCTTCTTCTACTTCTTCTGATTCACCCTCCAGTCTTCACCTTCTCCTTCTCCTTCTTCTGTTTCTTCTGCTTCACCCTCCAGACTTCACCTTCTCCTTCTCTTTCTGCTGCTTCCTCTGATTCACCCTCCAGACTTCACCTTCTCCTTCTCCTTCTTCTACTTCTTCTGCTTCACCCTCCAGACTTCACCTTCTCCTTCTCCTTCTTCTACTTCTTCTGATTCACCCTCCAGACTTCATCTTCTCCTTCTCCTTCTTCTGCTTCTTCTGATTCACCCTCCAGACTTCACCTTCTCCTTCTCCTTATTCTGCTTCTTCTGATTCACCCTCCAGACTTCACCTTCTCCTTCTCCTTATTCTGCTTCTTCTGATTCACCCTCCAGACTTCACCTTCTCCTTCTCCTTATTCTGCTTCTTCTGATTCACCCTCCAGACTTCACCTTCTCCTTCTCCTTATTCTGCTTCTTCTGATTCACCCTCCAGACTTCACCTTCTCCTTCTCCTTCCTCTGCTCCTTCTGATTCACCCTCCAGACTTCACCTTCTCCTTCTCCTTCTTCTGCTTCTTCTGATTCACCCTCCTGACTTCACCTTCTCCTTCTCCTTCTTCTGCTTCTTCTGATTCACCCTCCTGACTTCACCTTCTCCTTCTCCTTCTTCTACTTCTTCTGATTCACCCTCCGGACTTCACCTTCTCCTTTTCCTTCTTCTACTTCTTTTGCTTCACCCTCCAGACTTCACCTTCTCCTTCTCCTTCTTCTACTTCTTCTGATTCACCCTCCAGACTTCACCTTCTCCTTCTCCTTCTTCTGCTTCTTCTGATTCACGCTCCAGACTTCACCTTCTCCTTCTCCTTATTCTGCTTCTTCTGATTCACCCTCCAGACTTCACCTTCTCCTTCTCCTTCTTCTGCTTCTTCTGATTCACACTCCAGACTTCACCTTCTCCTTCTCCTTCTTCTACTTCTTCTGATTCACCCTCCAGGCTTCACCTTCTCCTTCTCTTTCTTCTGCTTCTTCTGATTCACCCTCCAGACTTCACCTTCTCCTTCTCCTTCTTCTGATTCTTCTGATTCACCCTCCAGACTTCACCTTCTTCTTCTCCTTCTTCTGCTTCTTCTGATTCACCCTCCTGACGTCACCTTCTCCTTCTCCTTCTTCTACCTCTTCTGATTCACCCTCCTGACTTCACCTTCTCCTTCTCCTTCTTCTACTTCTTCTGCTTCACCCTCCAGACTTCACCTTCTCCTTCTCCTTCTTCTACTTCTTCTGATTCACCCTCCAGACTTGACCTCCTCCTTCTCCTTCTTCTACTTCTTCTGATTCACCCTCCAGACTTCACCTTCTCCTTCTCCTTCTTCTGCTTCTTCTGCTTCACCGTCCGGACTTCACCTTCTCCTTCTCCTTCTTCTACTTCTTCTGCTTCATCCCCCTGACATCACCTGCTCCTTCTCCTTCTTCAGCTTCTTCTGATTCACCCTCCAAACTTCACCTTCTCCTTCTCCTTCTTCTGATTCACCCTCCTGACTTCACCTTCTCCTTCTCCTTCTTCTGCTTCTTCTGATTCACCCTCCAGACTTCACCTTCTCCTTCTCCTTCTTCTGCTTCTTCTGATTCACCCTCCAGACTTCACCTTCTCCTTCTCCTTCTTCTGCTTCTTCTGATTCACCCTCCAGACCTCACCTTCTCCTTCTCCTTCTTCTACTTCTTCTGATTCACCCTCCAGACTTCATCTTCTCCTTCTCCTTCTTCTGCTTCTTCTGATTCACCCTCCAGACTTCACCTTCTCCTTCTCCTTCTTCTGCTTCTTCTGATTCACCCTCCAGACATCACCTTCTCCTTCTCCTTCTTCTACTTCTTCTGATTCACCCTCCTGACTTCACCTTCTCCTTCTCCTTCTTCTACTTCTTCTGCTTCACCCTCCAGACTTCACCTTCTCCTTCTCCTTCTTCTACTTCTTCTGATTCACCCTTCAGACTTCACCTTCTCCTTCTCCTTTTTCAGCTTCTTCTGATTCACACTCCAGACTTCACCTTCTCCTTCTCCTTATTCTGCTTCTTCTGATTCACCCTCCAGACTTCACCTTCTCCTTCTCCTTCTTCTGCTTCTTCTGATTCACCCTCCTGACTTCACCTTCTCCTTCTCCTTCTTCTACTTCTTCTGGTTCACCCTCCTGACTTCACCTTCTCCTTCTCCTTCTTCTACTTCTTCTGCTTCACCCTCCAGACTTCACCTTCTCCTTCTCCTTCTTCTACTTCTTCTGATTCACCCTCCAGACTTGACCTTCTCCTTCTCCTTCTTCTACTTATTCTGATTCACCCTCCAGACTTCACATTCTCCTTCTCCTTCTTCTGCTTCTTCTGCTTCACCGTCCTGACTTCACCTTCTCCTTCTCCTTCTTCTACTTCTTCTGCTTCATCCCGCTGACATCACCTGCTCCTTCTCCTTCTTCTGCTTCTTCTGATTCACCCTCCTAACTTCACCTTCTCCTTCTCCTTCTTCTGCTTCTTCTGATTCACCCTCCTGACTTCACCTTCTCCTTCTCCTTCTTCTGCTTCTTCCGATTCACCCTCCAGACTTCACCTTCTCCTTCTCCTTCTTCGGCTTCTTCTGATTCACCCTCCAGACTTCACCTTCTCCTTCTCCTTCTTCTGATTCTTCTGATTCACCCTCCAGACTTCACCTTCTCCTTCTCCTTCTTCTGCTTCTTCTGATTCACCCTCCTGACTTCACCTTCTCCTTCTCCTTCTTCTACTTCTTCTGATTCACCCTCCTGACTTCACCTTCTCCTTCTCCTTCTTCTACTTCTTCTGCTTCATCCCCCTGACATCACCTGCTCCTTCTCCTTCTTCTGCTTCTTCTGATTCACCCTCCAAACTTCACCTTCTCCTTCTCCTTCTTCTGATTCACCCTCCTGACTTCACCTTCTCCTTCTCCTTCTTCTGCTTCTTCTGATTCACCCTCCAGACTTCACCTTCTCCTTCTCCTTCTTCTGCTTCTTCTGATTCACCCTCCAGACTTCACCTTCTCCTTCTCCTTCTTCTGCTTCTTCTGATTCACCCTCCAGACCTCACCTTCTCCTTCTCCTTCTTCTACTTCTTCTGATTCACCCTCCAGACTTCATCTTCTCCTTCTCCTTCTTCTGCTTCTTCTGATTCACCCTCCAGACTTCACCTTCTCCTTCTCCTTCTTCTGCTTCTTCTGATTCACCCTCCAGACATCACCTTCTCCTTCTCCTTCTTCTACTTCTTCTGATTCACCCTCCTGACTTCACCTTCTCCTTCTCCTTCTTCTACTTCTTCTGCTTGACCCTCCAGACTTCACCTTCTCCTTCTCCTTCTTCTACTTCTTCTGATTCACCCTTCAGACTTCACCTTCTCCTTCTCCTTTTTCTGCTTCTTCTGATTCACACTCCAGACTTCACCTTCTCCTTCTCCTTATTCTGCTTCTTCTGATTCACCCTCCAGACTTCACCTTCTCCTTCTCCTTCTTCTGCTTCTTCTGATTCACCCTCCTGACTTCACCTTCTCCTTCTCCTTCTTCTACTTCTTCTGGTTCACCCTCCTGACTTCACCTTCTCCTTCTCCTTCTTCTACTTCTTCTGCTTCACCCTCCAGACTTCACCTTCTCCTTCTCCTTCTTCTACTTCTTCTGATTCACCCTCCAGACTTGACCTTTTCCTTCTCCTTCTTCTACTTATTCTGATTCACCCTCCAGACTTCACATTCTCCTTCTCCTTCTTCTGCTTCTTCTGCTTCACCGTCCTGACTTCACCTTCTCCTTCTCCTTCTTCTACTTCTTCTGCTTCATCCCGCTGACATCACCTGCTCCTTCTCCTTCTTCTGCTTCTTCTGATTCACCCTCCTAACTTCACCTTCTCCTTCTCCTTCTTCTGCTTCTTCTGATTCACCCTCCTGACTTCACCTTCTCCTTCTCCTTCTTCTGCTTGTTCCGATTCACCCTCCAGACTTCACCTTCTCCTTCTCCTTCTTCGGCTTCTTCTGATTCACCCTCCAGACTTCACCTTCTCCTTCTCCTTCTTCTGATTCTTCTGATTCACCCTCCAGACTTCACCTTCTCCTTCTCCTTCTTCTGCTTCTTCTGATTCACCCTCCTGACTTCACCTTCTCCTTCTCCTTCTTCTACTTCTTCTGATTCACCCTCCTGACTTCACCTTCTCCTTCTCCTTCTTCTGCTTCTTCTGATTCACCCTCCATACTTCACCTTCACTTCTCCTTATTCTGCTTCTTCTGATTCACCCTCCAGGCTTCAACTTCTCCTTCGCCTTCTTCTGCTTCTTCTGATTCACCCTCCAGACTTCACCTTCTCCTTCTCCTTCTTCTGCTTCTTCTGATTCACCCTCCAGACTTCACCTTCTCCTTCTCCTTCTTCTGCTTCTTCTGATTCACCCTCCAGACTTCACCTTCTCCTTCTCCTTCTTCTACTTCTTCTGATTCACCCTCCAGACTTCACCTTCTCCTTCTCTTTCTTCTGCTTCTTCTGATTCACCCTCCAGATTTCATCTTCTCCTTCTCCTTCTTCTGCTTCTTCTGATTCACCCTCCAGACTTCACCTTCTCCTTCTCCTTCTTCTGCTTCCTCTGATTCACCCTCCAGACTTCACCTTCTCCTTCTCCTTCTTCTGCTTCTTCTGTTTCACCCTCCAGACTTCACCTTCTCCTTCTCCTTCTTCTACTTCTTCTGATTCACCCTCCAGACCTCACCTTCTCCTTCTCCTTCTTCTACTTCTGCTGATTCACCCTCCAGATTTCATCTTCTCCTTCTCCTTCTTCTGCTTCTTCTGATTCACCCTCCTGACTTCACCTTCTCCTTCTCCTTCTTCTACTTCTTCTGCTTCACCCTCCAGACTTCACCTTCCCCTTCTCCTTCTTCTACCTCTTCTGATTCACCCTCCAGACTTCACCTTCTCCTTCTCCTTCTTCTGCTTCTTCTGCTTCACCGTCCTGACTTCACCTTCTCCTTCTCCTTCTTCTACTTCTTCTGCTTCATCCCCCTGACATCACCTGCTCCTTCTCCTTCTTCTGATTCACCCTCCTAACTTCACCTTCTCCTTCTCCTTCTTCTGCTTCTTCTGATTCACCCTCCTGACTTCACCTTCTCCTTCTCCTTCTTCTACTTCTTCTGATTCACCCTCCTGACTTCACCTTCTCCTTCTCCTTCTTCTACTTCTTCTGCTTCACCCTCCAGACTTCACCTTCTCCTTCTCCTTCTTCTACTTCTTCTGATTCACCCTCCAGACTTCACCTTCTCCTTCTCCTTCTTCTGCTTCTTCTGATTCACGCTCCAGACTTCACCTTCTCCTTCTCCTTATTCTGCTTCTTCTGATTCACCCTCCAGACTTCACCTTCTCCTTCTCCTTCTTCTGCTTCTTCTGATTCACACTCCAGACTTCACCTTCTCCTTCTCCTTCTTCTACTTCTTCTGATTCACCCTCCAGGCTTCACCTTCTCCTTCTCTTTCTTCTGCTTCTTCTGATTCACCCTCCAGACTTCACCTTCTCCTTCTCCTTCTTCTGATTCTTCTGATTCACCCTCCAGACTTCACCTTCTTCTTCTCCTTCTTCTGCTTCTTCTGATTCACCCTCCTGACGTCACCTTCTCCTTCTCCTTCTTCTACCTCTTCTGATTCACCCTCCTGACTTCACCTTCTCCTTCTCCTTCTTCTACTTCTTCTGCTTCACCCTCCAGACTTCACCTTCTCCTTCTCCTTCTTCTACTTCTTCTGATTCACCCTCCAGACTTGACCTCCTCCTTCTCCTTCTTCTACTTCTTCTGATTCACCCTCCAGACTTCACCTTCTCCTTCTCCTTCTTCTGCTTCTTCTGCTTCACCGTCCGGACTTCACCTTCTCCTTCTCCTTCTTCTACTTCTTCTGCTTCATCCCCCTGACATCACCTGCTCCTTCTCCTTCTTCTGCTTCTTCTGATTCACCCTCCAAACTTCACCTTCTCCTTCTCCTTCTTCTGATTCACCCTCCTGACTTCACCTTCTCCTTCTCCTTCTTCTGCTTCTTCTGATTCACCCTCCAGACTTCACCTTCTCCTTCTCCTTCTTCTGCTTCTTCTGATTCACCCTCCAGACTTCACCTTCTCCTTCTCCTTCTTCTGCTTCTTCTGATTCACCCTCCAGACCTCACCTTCTCCTTATCCTTCTTCTACTTCTTCTGATTCACCCTCCAGACTTCATCTTCTCCTTATCCTTCTTCTGCTTCTTCTGATTCACCCTCCAGACTTCACCTTCTCCTTCTCCTTCTTCTGCTTCTTCTGATTCACCCTCCAGACATCACCTTCTCCTTCTCCTTCTTCTACTTCTTCTGATTCACCCTCCTGACTTCACCTTCTCCTTCTCCTTCTTCTACTTCTTCTGCTTCACCCTCCAGACTTCACCTTCTCCTTCTCCTTCTTCTACTTCTTCTGATTCACCCTTCAGACTTCACCTTCTCCTTCTCCTTTTTCTGCTTCTTCTGATTCACACTCCAGACTTCACCTTCTCCTTCTCCTTATTCTGCTTCTTCTGATTCACCCTCCAGACTTCACCTTCTCCTTCTCCTTCTTCTGCTTCTTCTGATTCACCCTCCTGACTTCACCTTCTCCTTCTCCTTCTTCTACTTCTTCTGGTTCACCCTCCTGACTTCACCTTCTCCTTCTCCTTCTTCTACTTCTTCTGCTTCACCCTCCAGACTTCACCTTCTCCTTCTCCTTCTTCTACTTCTTCTGATTCACCCTCCAGACTTGACCTTCTCCTTCTCCTTCTTCTACTTATTCTGATTCACCCTCCAGACTTCACATTCTCCTTCTCCTTCTTCTGCTTCTTCTGCTTCACCGTCCTGACTTCACCTTCTCCTTCTCCTTCTTCTACTTCTTCTGCTTCATCCCGCTGACATCACCTGCTCCTTCTCCTTCTTCTGCTTCTTCTGATTCACCCTCCTAACTTCACCTTCTCCTTCTCCTTCTTCTGCTTCTTCTGATTCACCCTCCTGACTTCACCTTCTCCTTCTCCTTCTTCTGCTTCTTCCGATTCACCCTCCAGACTTCACCTTCTCCTTCTCCTTCTTCGGCTTCTTCTGATTCACCCTCCAGACTTCACCTTCTCCTTCTCCTTCTTCTGATTCTTCTGATTCACCCTCCAGACTTCACCTTCTCCTTCTCCTTCTTCTGCTTCTTCTGATTCACCCTCCTGACTTCACCTTCTCCTTCTCCTTCTTCTACTTCTTCTGATTCACCCTCCTGACTTCACCTTCTCCTTCTCCTTCTTCTACTTCTTCTGCTTCACCCTCCAGACTTCACCTTCTCCTTCTCCTTCTTCTGCTTCTTCTGATTCACCCTCCAGACTTCTCCTTCTCCTTCTCCTTCTTCTGCTTCTTCTGATTCACCCTCCAGACTTCACCTTCTCCTTCTCCTTCTTCTACTTCTTCTGATTCACCCTCCAGACATCACCTTCTCCTTCTCCTTCTTCTACTTCTTCTGATTCACCCTCCAGTCTTCACCTTCTCCTTCTCCTTCTTCTGTTTCTTCTGCTTCACCCTCCAGACTTCACCTTCTCCTTCTCTTTCTTCTGCTTCTTCTGATTCACCCTCCAGACTTCACCTTCTACTTCTCCTTCTTCTGATTCTTCTGATTCACCCTCCAGACTTCACCTTCTCCTTCTCCTTCTTCTGCTTCTTCTGATTCACCCTCCTGACTTCACCTTCTCCTTCTTCTTCTTCTACTTCTTCTGATTCAGCATCCTGACTTCACCTTCTCCTTCTCCTTCTTCTACTTCTTCTGCTTCACCCTCCAGACTTCACCTTCTCCTTCTCCTTCTTCTACTTCTTCTGATTCACCCTCCAGACTTCATCTTCTCCTTCTCCTTCTTCTGCTTCTTCTGATTCACCCTCCAGACTTCACCTTCTCCTTCTCCTTATTCTGCTTCTTCTGATTCACCCTCCAGACTTCACCTTCTCCTTCTCCTTATTCTGCTTCTTCTGATTCACCCTCCAGACTTCACCTTCTCCTTCTCCTTCCTCTGCTTCTTCTGATTCACCCTCCAGACTTCACCTTCTCCTTCTCCTTCTTCTGATTCTTCTGATTCACCCTCCAGACTTCACCTTCTCCTTCTCCTTCTTCTGCTTCTTCTGATTCACCCTCCTGACTTCATCTTCTCCTTCTCCTTCTTCTACTTCTTCTGATTCACCCTCCTGACTTCACCTTCTCCTTCTCCTTCTCCTACTTCTTCTGATTCACCCTCCAGACTTCACCTTCTTCTTCTCTTTCTTCTGCTTCTTCTGATTCACCCTCCAGACTTCACCTTCTCCTTCTCCTTATTCTGCTTCTTCTGATTCACCCTCTAGACTTCACCTTCTCCTTCTCCTTCTTCTGCTTCTTCTGATTCACACTCCAGACTTCACCTTCTCCTTCTCCTTCTTCTACTTCTTCTGATTCACACTCCAGACTTCACCTTCTACTTCTCTTTCTTCTGCTTCTTCTGATTCACCCTCCAGACTTCACCTTCTCCTTCTCCTTCTTCTGATTCTTCTGATTCACCCTCCAGACTTCACCTTCTCCTTCTCCTTCTTCTGCTTCTTCTGATTCACCCTCCTGACTTCACCTTCTCCTTCTCCTTCTTCTACTTCTTCTGATTCACCCTCCTGACTTCACCTTCTCCTTCTCCTTCTTCTACTTCTTCTGCTTCACCCTCCAGACTTCACCTTCTCCTTCTCCTTATTCTACTTCTCCTGATTCACCCTCCAGACTTGACCTTCTCCTTCTCCTTCTTCTACTTCTTCTGATTCACCCTCCAGACTTCACCTTCTCCTTCTCCTTCTTCTGCTTCTTCTGCTTCACCGTCCTGACTTCACCTTCTCCTTCTCCTTCTTCTACTTCTTCTGCTTCATCCCCCTGACATCACCTGCTCCTTCTCCTTCTTCTGCTTCTTCTGATTCACCCTCCTAACTTCACCTTCTCCTTCTCCTTCTTCTGCTTCCTTCTGATTCACCCTCCTGACTTCACCTTCTCCTTCTCCTTCTTCTGCTTCTTCTGATTCACCCTCCAGACTTCACCTTCTCCTTCTCTTTCTTCTGCTTCTTCTGATTCACCCTCCAGACTTCACCTTCTCCTTCTCCTTCTTCTGATTCTTCTGATTCACCCTCCAGACTTCACCTTCTCCTTCTCCTTCTTCTGCTTCTTCTGATTCACCCTCCTGACTTCAGCTTCTCCTTCTCCTTCTTCTGCTTCTTCTGATTCACCCTCCTGACTTCACCTTCTCCTTCTCCTTCTTCTGCTTGTTCCGATTCACCCTCCAGACTTCACCTTCTCCTTCTCCTTCTTCGGCTTCTTCTGATTCACCCTCCAGACTTCACCTTCTCCTTCTCCTTCTTCTGATTCTTCTGATTCACCCTCCAGACTTCACCTTCTCCTTCTCCTTCTTCTGCTTCTTCTGATTCACCCTCCTGACTTCACCTTCTCCTTCTCCTTCTTCTACTTCTTCTGATTCACCCTCCTGACTTCACCTTCTCCTTCTCCTTCTTCTGCTTCTTCTGATTCACCCTCCATACTTCACCTTCACTTCTCCTTATTCTGCTTCTTCTGATTCACCCTCCAGGCTTCAACTTCTCCTTCGCCTTCTTCTGCTTCTTCTGATTCACCCTCCAGACTTCACCTTCTCCTTCTCCTTCTTCTGCTTCTTCTGATTCACCCTCCAGACTTCACCTTCTCCTTCTCCTTCTTCTGCTTCTTCTGATTCACCCTCCAGACTTCACCTTCTCCTTCTCCTTCTTCTACTTCTTCTGATTCACCCTCCAGACTTCACCTTCTCCTTCTCTTTCTTCTGCTTCTTCTGATTCACCCTCCAGATTTCATCTTCTCCTTCTCCTTCTTCTGCTTCTTCTGATTCACCCTCCAGACTTCACCTTCTCCTTCTCCTTCTTCTGCTTCCTCTGATTCACCCTCCAGACTTCACCTTCTCCTTCTCCTTCTTCTGCTTCTTCTGTTTCACCCTCCAGACTTCACCTTCTCCTTCTCCTTCTTCTACTTCTTCTGATTCACCCTCCAGACCTCACCTTCTCCTTCTCCTTCTTCTACTTCTGCTGATTCACCCTCCAGATTTCATCTTCTCCTTCTCCTTCTTCTGCTTCTTCTGATTCACCCTCCTGACTTCACCTTCTCCTTCTCCTTCTTCTACTTCTTCTGCTTCACCCTCCAGACTTCACCTTCCCCTTCTCCTTCTTCTACTTCTTCTGATTCACCCTCCAGACTTCACCTTCTCCTTCTCCTTCTTCTGCTTCTTCTGCTTCACCGTCCTGACTTCACCTTCTCCTTCTCCTTCTTCTACTTCTTCTGCTTCATCCCCCTGACATCACCTGCTCCTTCTCCTTCTTCTGATTCACCCTCCTAACTTCACCTTCTCCTTCTCCTTCTTCTGCTTCTTCTGATTCACCCTCCTGACTTCACCTTCTCCTTCTCCTTCTTCTACTTCTTCTGATTCACCCTCCTGACTTCACCTTCTCCTTCTCCTTCTTCTACTTCTTCTGCTTCACCCTCCAGACTTCACCTTCTCCTTCTCCTTCTTCTACTTCTTCTGATTCACCCTCCAGACTTCACCTTCTCCTTCTCCTTCTTCTGCTTCTTCTGATTCACGCTCCAGACTTCACCTTCTCCTTCTCCTTATTCTGCTTCTTCTGATTCACCCTCCAGACTTCACCTTCTCCTTCTCCTTCTTCTGCTTCTTCTGATTCACACTCCAGACTTCACCTTCTCCTTCTCCTTCTTCTACTTCTTCTGATTCACCCTCCAGGCTTCACCTTCTCCTTCTCTTTCTTCTGCTTCTTCTGATTCACCCTCCAGACTTCACCTTCTCCTTCTCCTTCTTCTGATTCTTCTGATTCACCCTCCAGACTTCACCTTCTTCTTCTCCTTCTTCTGCTTCTTCTGATTCACCCTCCTGACGTCACCTTCTCCTTCTCCTTCTTCTACCTCTTCTGATTCACCCTCCTGACTTCACCTTCTCCTTCTCCTTCTTCTACTTCTTCTGCTTCACCCTCCAGACTTCACCTTCTCCTTCTCCTTCTTCTACTTCTTCTGATTCACCCTCCAGACTTGACCTCCTCCTTCTCCTTCTTCTACTTCTTCTGATTCACCCTCCAGACTTCACCTTCTCCTTCTCCTTCTTCTGCTTCTTCTGCTTCACCGTCCGGACTTCACCTTCTCCTTCTCCTTCTTCTACTTCTTCTGCTTCATCCCCCTGACATCACCTGCTCCTTCTCCTTCTTCTGCTTCTTCTGATTCACCCTCCAAACTTCACCTTCTCCTTCTCCTTCTTCTGATTCACCCTCCTGACTTCACCTTCTCCTTCTCCTTCTTCTGCTTCTTCTGATTCACCCTCCAGACTTCACCTTCTCCTTCTCCTTCTTCTGCTTCTTCTGATTCACCCTCCAGACTTCACCTTCTCCTTCTCCTTCTTCTGCTTCTTCTGATTCACCCTCCAGACCTCACCTTCTCCTTATCCTTCTTCTACTTCTTCTGATTCACCCTCCAGACTTCATCTTCTCCTTCTCCTTCTTCTGCTTCTTCTGATTCACCCTCCAGACTTCACCTTCTCCTTCTCCTTCTTCTGCTTCTTCTGATTCACCCTCCAGACATCACCTTCTCCTTCTCCTTCTTCTACTTCTTCTGATTCACCCTCCTGACTTCACCTTCTCCTTCTCCTTCTTCTACTTCTTCTGCTTCACCCTCCAGACTTCACCTTCTCCTTCTCCTTCTTCTACTTCTTCTGATTCACCCTTCAGACTTCACCTTCTCCTTCTCCTTTTTCTGCTTCTTCTGATTCACACTCCAGACTTCACCTTCTCCTTCTCCTTATTCTGCTTCTTCTGATTCACCCTCCAGACTTCACCTTCTCCTTCTCCTTCTTCTGCTTCTTCTGATTCACCCTCCTGACTTCACCTTCTCCTTCTCCTTCTTCTACTTCTTCTGGTTCACCCTCCTGACTTCACCTTCTCCTTCTCCTTCTTCTACTTCTTCTGCTTCACCCTCCAGACTTCACCTTCTCCTTCTCCTTCTTCTACTTCTTCTGATTCACCCTCCAGACTTGACCTTCTCCTTCTCCTTCTTCTACTTATTCTGATTCACCCTCCAGACTTCACATTCTCCTTCTCCTTCTTCTGCTTCTTCTGCTTCACCGTCCTGACTTCACCTTCTCCTTCTCCTTCTTCTACTTCTTCTGCTTCATCCCGCTGACATCACCTGCTCCTTCTCCTTCTTCTGCTTCTTCTGATTCACCCTCCTAACTTCACCTTCTCCTTCTCCTTCTTCTGCTTCTTCTGATTCACCCTCCTGACTTCACCTTCTCCTTCTCCTTCTTCTGCTTCTTCCGATTCACCCTCCAGACTTCACCTTCTCCTTCTCCTTCTTCGGCTTCTTCTGATTCACCCTCCAGACTTCACCTTCTCCTTCTCCTTCTTCTGATTCTTCTGATTCACCCTCCAGACTTCACCTTCTCCTTCTCCTTCTTCTGCTTCTTCTGATTCACCCTCCTGACTTCACCTTCTCCTTCTCCTTCTTCTACTTCTTCTGATTCACCCTCCTGACTTCACCTTCTCCTTCTCCTTCTTCTACTTCTTCTGCTTCACCCTCCAGACTTCACCTTCTCCTTCTCCTTCTTCTGCTTCTTCTGATTCACCCTCCAGACTTCTCCTTCTCCTTCTCCTTCTTCTGCTTCTTCTGATTCACCCTCCAGACTTCACCTTCTCCTTCTCCTTCTTCTACTTCTTCTGATTCACCCTCCAGACATCACCTTCTCCTTCTCCTTCTTCTACTTCTTCTGATTCACCCTCCAGTCTTCACCTTCTCCTTCTCCTTCTTCTGTTTCTTCTGCTTCACCCTCCAGACTTCACCTTCTCCTTCTCTTTCTTCTGCTTCTTCTGATTCACCCTCCAGACTTCACCTTCTACTTCTCCTTCTTCTGATTCTTCTGATTCACCCTCCAGACTTCACCTTCTCCTTCTCCTTCTTCTGCTTCTTCTGATTCACCCTCCTGACTTCACCTTCTCCTTCTTCTTCTTCTACTTCTTCTGATTCAGCATCCTGACTTCACCTTCTCCTTCTCCTTCTTCTACTTCTTCTGCTTCACCCTCCAGACTTCACCTTCTCCTTCTCCTTCTTCTACTTCTTCTGATTCACCCTCCAGACTTCATCTTCTCCTTCTCCTTCTTCTGCTTCTTCTGATTCACCCTCCAGACTTCACCTTCTCCTTCTCCTTATTCTGCTTCTTCTGATTCACCCTCCAGACTTCACCTTCTCCTTCTCCTTATTCTGCTTCTTCTGATTCACCCTCCAGACTTCACCTTCTCCTTCTCCTTCCTCTGCTTCTTCTGATTCACCCTCCAGACTTCACCTTCTCCTTCTCCTTCTTCTGATTCTTCTGATTCACCCTCCAGACTTCACCTTCTCCTTCTCCTTCTTCTGCTTCTTCTGATTCACCCTCCTGACTTCATCTTCTCCTTCTCCTTCTTCTACTTCTTCTGATTCACCCTCCTGACTTCACCTTCTCCTTCTCCTTCTTCTACTTCTTCTGATTCACCCTCCAGACTTCACCTTCTTCTTCTCTTTCTTCTGCTTCTTCTGATTCACCCTCCAGACTTCACCTTCTCCTTCTCCTTATTCTGCTTCTTCTGATTCACCCTCTAGACTTCACCTTCTCCTTCTCCTTCTTCTGCTTCTTCTGATTCACACTCCAGACTTCACCTTCTCCTTCTCCTTCTTCTACTTCTTCTGATTCACCCTCCAGACTTCACCTTCTACTTCTCTTTCTTCTGCTTCTTCTGATTCACCCTCCAGACTTCACCTTCTCCTTCTCCTTCTTCTGATTCTTCTGATTCACCCTCCAGACTTCACCTTCTCCTTCTCCTTCTTCTGCTTCTTCTGATTCACCCTCCTGACTTCACCTTCTCCTTCTCCTTCTTCTACTTCTTCTGATTCACCCTCCTGACTTCACCTTCTCCTTCTCCTTCTTCTACTTCTTCTGCTTCACCCTCCAGACTTCACCTTCTCCTTCTCCTTATTCTACTTCTCCTGATTCACCCTCCAGACTTGACCTTCTCCTTCTCCTTCTTCTACTTCTTCTGATTCACCCTCCAGACTTCACCTTCTCCTTCTCCTTCTTCTGCTTCTTCTGCTTCACCGTCCTGACTTCACCTTCTCCTTCTCCTTCTTCTACTTCTTCTGCTTCATCCCCCTGACATCACCTGCTCCTTCTCCTTCTTCTGCTTCTTCTGATTCACCCTCCTAACTTCACCTTCTCCTTCTCCTTCTTCTGCTTCCTTCTGATTCACCCTCCTGACTTCACCTTCTCCTTCTCCTTCTTCTGCTTCTTCTGATTCACCCTCCAGACTTCACCTTCTCCTTCTCTTTCTTCTGCTTCTTCTGATTCACCCTCCAGACTTCACCTTCTCCTTCTCCTTCTTCTACTTCTTCTGCTTCACCCTCCAGACTTCACCTTCTCCTTCTCCTTCTTCTACTTCTTCTGATTCACCCTCCAGACTTCACCTTCTCCTTCTCCTTCTTTTGCTTCTTCTGCTTCACATTCCAGACTTCACCTTCTCCTTCTCCTTCTTCTGCTTCTTCTGATTCACCCTCCTGACTTCACCTTCTCCTTCTCCTTATTCTGCTTCTTCTGTTTCACCCTCCAGACTTCACCTTCTCCTTCTCCTTCTTCTGCTTCTTCTGATTCACCCTCCTTACTTCACCTTCTCCTTCTCCTTCTTCTGCTTCTTCTGATTCACCCTCCTGACTTCACCTTCTCCTTCTCCTTATTCTGCTTCTTCTGTTTCACCCTCCAGACTTCACCTTCTCCTTCTCCTTCTTCTGCTTCTTCTGATTCACCCTCCAGACTTCACCTTCTCCTTCTCCTTCTTCTGCTTCTTCTGGTTCACCCTCCAGACTTCACCTTCTCCTTCTCCTTCGTCTACTTCTTCTGATTCACCCTCCAGACTACACCTTCTCCTTCTCCTTCTTCTACTTCTTCTGATTCACCCTCCAGAGTACACCTTCTCCTTCTCCTTCTTCTACTTCTTCTGATTCACCCTCCAGACTTCACCTTCTCCTTCTCCTTCTTCTGTTTCTTCTGATTCACCCTCCAGACTTCACCTTCTCCTTCTCCTTCTACTACTTCTTCTGATTCACCCTCCAGACTTCACCTTCTCCTTCTCCTTCTTCTACTTCTTCTGATTCACCCTCCAGACTTCACCTTCTCCTTCTCCTTCTTCTACTTCTTCTGCTTCTCCCTCCAGACTTCACCTTCTCCTTCTCCTTCTTCTGCTTCTTCTGATTCACCCTCCAGACTTCACCTTCTCCTTCTCTTTCTTCTGCTTCTTCTGATTCACCCTCCAGACTTCACCTTCTCCTTCTCCTTCTTCTGATTCTGCTGATTCACGCTCCAGACTTCACCTTCTCCTTCTCCTTCTTCTGCTTCTTCTGATTCACCCTCCTGACTTCACCTTCTCCTTCTCCTTCTTCTACTTCTTCTGATTCACCCTCCTGACTTCACCTTCTCCTTCTCCTTCTTCTACTACTTCTGCTTCACCCTCCAGACTTCACCTTCTCCTTCTCCTTTTTCTACTTCTTCTGATTCACCCTCCAGACTTCACCTTCTCCTTCTCCTTCTTCTGATTCTTCTGATTCACCCTCCAGACTTCACCTTCTCCTTCTCCTTCTTCTGCTTCTTCTGATTCACCCTCCTGACTTCACCTTCTCCTTCTCCTTCTTCTACTTCTTCTGATTCACCCTCCTGACTTCACCTTCTCCTTCTCCTTCTTCTACTTCTTCTGATTCACCCTCCAGACTTCACCTTCTCCTTCTCTTTCTTCTGCTTCTTCTGATTTACCCTCCAGACTTCACCTTCTCCTTCTCCTTATTCTGCTTCTTCTGATTCACCCTCTAGACTTCACCTTCTCCTTCTCCTTATTCTGTTTCTTCTGATTCACCGTCCAGACTTCACCTTCTCCTTCTCCTTCTTCTTCTACTTCTGATTCACCCTCCAGACTTCACCTTCTCCTTCTCCTTCTTCTACTTCTTCTGATTCACCCTCCAGACTTAACCTTCTCCTTCTCCTTCTTCTGCTTCTTCTGATTCACCCTCCTGACTTCACCTTCTCCTTCTTCTTCTTCTACTTCTTCTGATTCACCCTCCTGACTTCAGCTTCTCCCTCTCCTTCTTCTACTTCTTCTGATTCACCCTCCTGACTTCACCTTCTCCTTCTCCTTCTTCTACTTCTTCTGATTCACCCTCCAGACTTCACCTTCTCCTTCTCCTTCTTTTGCTTCTTCTGCTTCACACTCCAGACTTCACCTTCTCCTTCTCCTTCTTCTGCTTCTTCTGATTCACCCTCCTTACTTCACCTTCTCCTTCTCCTTCTTCTGCTTCTTCTGATTCACCGTCCTGACTTCACCTTCTCCTTCTCCTTATTCTGCTTCTTCTGTTTCACCCTCCAGACTTCACCTTCTCCTTCTCCTTCTTCTGCTTCTTCTGATTCACCCTCCAGACTTCACCTTCTCCTTCTCCTTCTTCTGCTTCTTCTGGTTCACCCTCCAGACTTCACCTTCTCCTTCTCCTTCGTCTACTTCTTCTGATTCACCCTCCAGACTACACCTTCTCCTTCTCCTTATTCTACTTCTTCTGATTCACCCTCCAGACTTCACCTTCTCCTTCTCCTTCTTCTGTTTCTTCTGATTCACCCTCCAGACTTCACCTTCTCCTTCTCCTTCTACTACTTCTTCTGATTCACCCTCCAGACTTCACCTTCTCCTTCTCCTTCTTCTACTTCTTCTGATTCACCCTCCAGACTTCACCTTCTCCTTCTCCTTCTTCTGTTTCTTCTGATTCACCCTCCAGACTTCACCTTCTCCTTCTCCTTCTACTACTTCTTCTGATTCACCCTCCAGACTTCACCTTCTCCTTCTCCTTCTTCTACTTCTTCTGATTCACCCTCCAGACTTCACCTTCTCCTTCTCCTTCTTCTACTTCTTATGCTTCTCCCTCCAGACTTCACCTTCTCCTTCTCCTTCTTCTGCTTCTTCTGATTCACCCTCCAGACTTCACCTTCTCCTTCTCTTTCTTCTGCTTCTTCTGATTCACCCTCCAGACTTCACCTTCTCCTTCTCCTTCTTCTGATTCTGCTGATTCACGCTCCAGACTTCACCTTCTCCTTCTCCTTCTTCTGCTTCTTCTGATTCACCCTCCTGACTTCACCTTCTCCTTCTCCTTCTTCTACTTCTTCTGATTCACCCTCCTGACTTCACCTTCTCCTTCTCCTTCTTCTACTACTTCTGCTTCACCCTCCAGACTTCACCTTCTCCTTCTCCTTTTTCTACTTCTTCTGATTCACCCTCCAGACTTCACCTTCTCCTTCTCCTTCTTCTGATTCTTCTGATTCACCCTCCAGACTTCACCTTCTCCTTCTCCTTCTTCTGCTTCTTCTGATTCACCCTCCTGACTTCACCTTCTCCTTCTCCTTCTTCTACTTCTTCTGATTCACCCTCCTGACTTCACCTTCTCCTTCTCCTTCTTCTACTTCTTCTGATTCACCCTCCAGACTTCACCTTCTCCTTCTCTTTCTTCTGCTTCTTCTGATTCACCCTCCAGACTTCACCTTCTCCTTCTCCTTATTCTGCTTCTTCTGATTCACCCTCTAGACTTCACCTTCTCCTTCTCCTTATTCTGTTTCTTCTGATTCACCGTCCAGACTTCACCTTCTCCTTCTCCTTCTTCTTCTACTTCTGATTCACCCTCCAGACTTCACCTTCTCCTTCTCCTTCTTCTACTTCTTCTGATTCACCCTCCAGACTTCACCTTCTCCTTCTCCTTCTTCTGCTTCTTCTGATTCACCCTCCTGACTTCACCTTCTCCTTCTTCTTCTTCTACTTCTTCTGATTCACCCTCCTGACTTCAGCTTCTCCTTCTCCTTCTTCTACTTCTTCTGATTCACCCTCCTGACTTCACCTTCTCCTTCTCCTTCTTCTACTTCTTCTGTTTCACCCTCCAGACTTCACCTTCTCCTTCTCCTTCTTCTACTTCTTCTGATTCACCCTCCAGACTTCACCTTCTCCTTCTCCTTCTTCTTCACACTCCAGACTTCACCTTCTCCTTCTCCTTCTTCTGCTTCTTCTGATTCACCCTCCTTACTTCACCTTCTCCTTCTCCTTCTTCTGCTTCTTCTGATTCACCGTCCTGACTTCACCTTCTCCTTCTCCTTATTCTGCTTCTTCTGTTTCACCCTCCAGACTTCACCTTCTCCTTCTCCTTCTTCTGCTTCTTCTGATTCACCCTCCAGACTTCACCTTCTCCTTCTCCTTCTTCTGCTTCTTCTGGTTCACCCTCCAGACTTCACCTTCTCCTTCTCCTTCGTCTACTTCTTCTGATTCACCCTCCAGACTACACCTTCTCCTTCTCCTTATTCTACTTCTTCTGATTCACCCTCCAGACTTCACCTTCTCCTTCTCCTTCTTCTGTTTCTTCTGATTCACCCTCCAGACTTCACCTTCTCCTTCTCCTTCTACTACTTCTTCTGATTCACCCTCCAGACTTCACCTTCTCCTTCTCCTTCTTCTACTTCTTCTGATTCACCCTCCAGACTTCACCTTCTCCTTCTCCTTCTTCTACTTCTTCTGCTTCTCCCTCCAGACTTCACCTTCTCCTTCTCCTTCTTCTGCTTCTTCTGATTCACCCTCCAGACTTCACCTTCTCCTTCTCTTTCTTCTGCTTCTTCTGATTCACCCTCCAGACTTCACCTTCTCCTTCTCCTTCTTCTGATTCTTCTGATTCACCCTCCAGACTTCACCTTCTCCTTCTCCTTCTTCTGCTTCTTCTGATTCACCCTCCTGACTTCACCTTCTCCTTCTCCTTCTTCTACTTCTTCTGATTCACCCTCCTGACTTCACCTTCTCCTTCTCCTTCTTCTACTACTTCTGCTTCACCCTCCAGACTTCACCTTCTCCTTCTCCTTCTTCTACTTCTTCTGATTCACCCTCCAGACTTCACCTTCTCCTTCTCCTTCTTCTGATTCTTCTGATTCACCCTCCAGACTTCACCTTCTCCTTCTTCTGCTTCTTCTGATTCACCCTCCTGACTTCAGCTTCTCCTTCTCCTTCTTCTACTTCTTCTGATTCACCCTCCTGACTTCACCTTCTCCTTCTCCTTCTTCTACTTCTTCTGATTCACCCTCCAGACTTCACCTTCTCCTTCTCTTTCTTCTGCTTCTTCTGATTCACCCTCCAGACTTCACCTTCTCCTTCTCCTTATTCTGCTTCTTCTGATTCACCCTCTAGACTTCACCTTCTCCTTCTCCTTCTTCTGTTTCTTCTGATTCACCGTCCAGACTTCACCTTCTCCTTCTCCTTCTTCTACTACTTCTGATTCACCCTCCAGACTTCACCTTCTCCTTCTCCTTCTTCTACTTCTTCTGATTCACCCTCCAGACTTCACCTTCTCCTTCTCCTTCTTCTGCTTCTTCTGATTCACCCTCCTGACTTCACCTTCTCCTTCTTCTTCTTCTACTTCTTCTGATTCACCCTCCTGACTTCACCTTCTCCTTCTCCTTCTTCTACTTCTTCTGCTTCACCCTCCAGACTTCACCTTCTCCTTCTCCTTCTTCTACTTCTTCTGATTCACCCTCCAGACTTGACCTTCTCCTTCTCCTTCTTCTACTTATTCTGATTCACCCTCCAGACTTCACCTTCTCCTTCTCCTTCTTCTGCTTCTTCTGCTTCACCGTCCTGACTTCACCTTCTCCTTCTCCTTCTTCTACTTCTTCTGATTCACCCTCCAGACTTCTCCTTCTCCTTCTCCTTCGTCTACTTCTTCTGATTCACCCTCCAGACTACACCTTCTCCTTCTCCTTCTTCTACTTCTTCTGATTCACCCTCCAGACCTCACCTTCTCCTTCTCCTTCTTCTGCTTCTTCTGATTCACCCTCTAGACTTCACCTTCTCCTTCTCCTTCTTCTGTTTCTTCTGATTCACCGTCCAGACTTCACCTTCTCCTTCTCCTTCTTCTACTACTTCTGATTCACCCTCCAGACTTCACCTTCTCCTTCTCCTTCTTCTACTTCTTCTGATTCACCCTCCAGACTTCACCTTCTCCTTCTCCTTCTTCTGCTTCTTCTGATTCACCCTCCTGACTTCACCTTCTCCTTCTTCTTCTTCTACTTCTTCTGATTCACCCTCCTGACTTCACCTTCTCCTTCTCCTTCTTCTACTTCTTCTGCTTCACCCTCCAGACTTCACCTTCTCCTTCTCCTTCTTCTACTTCTTCTGATTCACCCTCCAGACTTGACCTTCTCCTTCTCCTTCTTCTACTTATTCTGATTCACCCTCCAGACTTCACCTTCTCCTTCTCCTTCTTCTGCTTCTTCTGCTTCACCGTCCTGACTTCACCTTCTCCTTCTCCTTCTTCTACTTCTTCTGATTCACCCTCCAGTCTTCACCTTCTCCTTCTCCTTCTTCTGTTTCTTCTGCTTCACCCTCCAGACTTCACCTTCTCCTTCTCTTTCTTCTGCTTCTTCTGATTCACCCTCCAGACTTCACCTTCTCCTTCTCCTTCTTCTGATTCTTTTGATTCACCCTCCAGACTTCACCTTCTCCTTCTCCTTCTTTTGCTTCTTCTAATTCACCCTCCTGACTTCACCTTCTCCTTCTCCTTCTTCTACTTCTTCTGCTTCACCCTCCAGACTTCACCTTCTCCTTCTCCTTCTTCTACTTCTTCTGATTCACCCTCCAGACTTCATCTTCTCCTTCTCCTTCTTCTGCTTCTTCTGATTCACCCTCCAGACTTCACCTTCTCCTTCTCCTTATTCTGCTTCTTCTGATTCACCCTCCAGACTTCACCTTCTCCTTCTCCTTATTCTGCTTCTTCTGATTCACCCTCCAGACTTCACCTTCTCCTTCTCCTTCCTCTGCTTCTTCTGATTCACCCTCCAGACTTCACCTTCTCCTTCTCCTACTTCTACTTCTTCTGATTCAGCCTCCTGACTTCACCTTCTCCTTCTCCTTCTTCTACTTCTTCTGCTTCACCCTCCAGACTTCTCCTTCTCATTCTCCTTCTTCTACTTCTTCTGATTCACCCTCCAGACTTCACCTTCTCCTTCTCCTTCTTCTGCTTCTTCTGATTCACCCTCCAGACTTCACCTTCTCCTTCTCCTTATTCTGCTTCTTCTGATTCACCCTCCAGACTTCACCTTCTCCTTCTCCTTCTTCTGCTTCTTCTGATTCACACTCCAGACTTCACCTTCTCCTTCTCCTTCTTCTACTTCTTCTGATTCACCCTCCAGACTTCACCTTCTCCTTCTCTTCCTTCTGCTTCTTCTGATTCACCCTCCAGACTTCACCTTCTCCTTCTCCTTCTTCTGATTCTTCTGATTCACCCTCCAGACTTCACCTTCTTCTTCTCCTTCTTCTGCTTCTTCTGATTCACCCTCCTGACTTCACCTTCTCCTTCTCCTTCTTCTACTTCTTCTGATTCACCCTCCTGACTTCACCGTCTCCTTCTCCTTCTTCTACTTCTTCTGCTTCACCCTCCAGACTTCACCTTCTCCTTCTCCTTCTTCTACTTCTTCTGATTCACCCTCCAGACTTGACCTTCTCCTTCTCCTTCTTCTACTTCTTCTGATTCACCCTCCAGACTTCACCTTCTCCTTCTCCTTCTTCTGCTTCTTCTGCTTCACCGTCCGGACTTCACATTCTCCTTCTCCTTCTTCTACTTCTTCTGCTTCATCCCCCTGACATCACCTGCTCCTTCTCCTTCTTCTGCTTCTTCTGATTCACCCTCCTAACTTCACCTTCTCCTTCTCCTTCTTCTGCTTCTTCTGATTCACCCTCCTGACTTCACCTTCTCCTTCTCCTTCTTCTGCTTCTTCTGATTCACCCTCCAGACTTCACCTTCTCCTTCTCCTTCTTCTGCTTCTTCTGATTCACCCTCCAGACTTCACCTTCTCCTTCTCCTTCTTCTGCTTCTTCTGATTCACCCTCCAGACCTCACCTTCTCCTTCTCCTTCTTCTACTTCTTCTGATTCACCCTCCAGACTTCATCTTCTCCTTCTCCTTCTTCTGATTCTTCTGATTCACCCTCCAGACTTCACCTTCTCCTTCTCCTTCTTCTGCTTCTTCTGATTCACCCTCCAGACCTCACCTTCTCCTTCTCCTTCTTCTACTTCTTCTGATTCACCCTCCAGACTTCATCTTCTCCTTCTCCTTCTTCTGATTCTTCTGATTCACCCTCCAGACTTCACCTTCTCCTTCTCCTTCTTCTGCTTCTTCTGATTCACCCTCCTGACTTCACCTTCTCCTTCTCCTTCTTCTACTTCTTCTGATTCACCCTCCTGACTTCACCTTCTCCTTCTCCTTCTTCTACTTCTTCTGCTTTACCCTCCAGACTTCACCTTCTCCTTCTCCTTCTTCTACTTCTTCTGATTCACCCTCCAGACTTCATCTTCTCCTTCTCCTTCTTCTGCTTCTTCTGATTCACCCTCCAGACTTCACCTTCTCCTTCTCCTTATTCTGCTTCTTCTGATTCACCCTCCAGACTTCACCTTCTCCTTCTCCTTATTCTGCTTCTTCTGATTCACCCTCCAGACTTCACCTTCTCCTTCTCCTTCTTCTGCTTCTTCTGATTCACCCTCCTGACTTCACCTTCTCCTTCTCCTTCTTCTACTTCTTCTGATTCACCCTCCTGACTTCACCTTCTCCTTCTCCTTCTTCTACTTCTTCTGCTTCACCCTCCAGACTTCACCTTCTCCTTCTCCTTCTTCTACTTCTTCTGATTCACCCTCCAGACTTCACCTTCACCTTCTCCTTCTTCTGCTTCTTCTGATTCACCCTCCATACTTCACCTTCACTTCTCCTTATTCTGCTTCTTCTGATTCACCCTCCAGACTTCAACTTCTCCTTCTCCTTCT
The DNA here is from genome assembly GCF_052327205.1 of Somniosus microcephalus. Lineage (NCBI taxonomy): Eukaryota > Metazoa > Chordata > Chondrichthyes > Squaliformes > Somniosidae > Somniosus > Somniosus microcephalus. Next base: position 69,659 of record NW_028225599.1, on the reverse strand, counting down.
TCTGCTTCTTCTGATTCACCCTCCAGACTTCACCTTCTCCTTCTCCTTCTTCTGCTTCTTCTGATTCACCCTCCAGACTTCACCTTCTCCTTCTCCTTCTTCTGCTTCTTCTGATTCACCCTCCAGACTTCACCTTCTCCTTCTCCCTCTTCTAATTCTTCTGATTCACCCTCCAGACTTCACCTTCTCCTTCTCCTTCTTCTGATTCTGCTGATTCACGCTCCAGACTTCACCTTCTCCTTCTCCTTCTTCTGCTTCTTCTGATTCACCCTCCTGACTTCACCTTCTCCTTCTCCTTCTTCTACTTCTTCTGATTCACCCTCCTGACTTCACCTTCTCCTTCTCCTTCTTCTACTACTTCTGCTTCACCCTCCAGACTTCACCTTCTCCTTCTCCTTTTTCTACTTCTTCTGATTCACCCTCCAGACTTCACCTTCTCCTTCTCCTTCTTCTGATTCTTCTGATTCACCCTCCAGACTTCACCTTCTCCTTCTCCTTCTTCTGCTTCTTCTGATTCACCCTCCTGACTTCACCTTCTCCTTCTCCTTCTTCTACTTCTTCTGATTCACCCTCCTGACTTCACCTTCTCCTTCTCCTTCTTCTACTTCTTCTGATTCACCCTCCAGACTTCACCTTCTCCTTCTCTTTCTTCTGCTTCTTCTGATTCACCCTCCAGACTTCACCTTCTCCTTCTCCTTATTCTGCTTCTTCTGATTCACCCTCTAGACTTCACCTTCTCCTTCTCCTTATTCTGTTTCTTCTGATTCACCGTCCAGACTTCACCTTCTCCTTCTCCTTCTTCTTCTACTTCTGATTCACCCTCCAGACTTCACCTTCTCCTTCTCCTTCTTCTACTTCTTCTGATTCACCCTCCAGACTTAACCTTCTCCTTCTCCTTCTTCTGCTTCTTCTGATTCACCCTCCTGACTTCACCTTCTCCTTCTTCTTCTTCTACTTCTTCTGATTCACCCTCCTGACTTCAGCTTCTCCCTCTCCTTCTTCTACTTCTTCTGATTCACCCTCCTGACTTCACCTTCTCCTTCTCCTTCTTCTACTTCTTCTGATTCACCCTCCAGACTTCACCTTCTCCTTCTCCTTCTTTTGCTTCTTCTGCTTCACACTCCAGACTTCACCTTCTCCTTCTCCTTCTTCTGCTTCTTCTGATTCACCCTCCTTACTTCACCTTCTCCTTCTCCTTCTTCTGCTTCTTCTGATTCACCGTCCTGACTTCACCTTCTCCTTCTCCTTATTCTGCTTCTTCTGTTTCACCCTCCAGACTTCACCTTCTCCTTCTCCTTCTTCTGCTTCTTCTGATTCACCCTCCAGACTTCACCTTCTCCTTCTCCTTCTTCTGCTTCTTCTGGTTCACCCTCCAGACTTCACCTTCTCCTTCTCCTTCGTCTACTTCTTCTGATTCACCCTCCAGACTACACCTTCTCCTTCTCCTTATTCTACTTCTTCTGATTCACCCTCCAGACTTCACCTTCTCCTTCTCCTTCTTCTGTTTCTTCTGATTCACCCTCCAGACTTCACCTTCTCCTTCTCCTTCTACTACTTCTTCTGATTCACCCTCCAGACTTCACCTTCTCCTTCTCCTTCTTCTACTTCTTCTGATTCACCCTCCAGACTTCACCTTCTCCTTCTCCTTCTTCTGTTTCTTCTGATTCACCCTCCAGACTTCACCTTCTCCTTCTCCTTCTACTACTTCTTCTGATTCACCCTCCAGACTTCACCTTCTCCTTCTCCTTCTTCTACTTCTTCTGATTCACCCTCCAGACTTCACCTTCTCCTTCTCCTTCTTCTACTTCTTATGCTTCTCCCTCCAGACTTCACCTTCTCCTTCTCCTTCTTCTGCTTCTTCTGATTCACCCTCCAGACTTCACCTTCTCCTTCTCTTTCTTCTGCTTCTTCTGATTCACCCTCCAGACTTCACCTTCTCCTTCTCCTTCTTCTGATTCTGCTGATTCACGCTCCAGACTTCACCTTCTCCTTCTCCTTCTTCTGCTTCTTCTGATTCACCCTCCTGACTTCACCTTCTCCTTCTCCTTCTTCTACTTCTTCTGATTCACCCTCCTGACTTCACCTTCTCCTTCTCCTTCTTCTACTACTTCTGCTTCACCCTCCAGACTTCACCTTCTCCTTCTCCTTTTTCTACTTCTTCTGATTCACCCTCCAGACTTCACCTTCTCCTTCTCCTTCTTCTGATTCTTCTGATTCACCCTCCAGACTTCACCTTCTCCTTCTCCTTCTTCTGCTTCTTCTGATTCACCCTCCTGACTTCACCTTCTCCTTCTCCTTCTTCTACTTCTTCTGATTCACCCTCCTGACTTCACCTTCTCCTTCTCCTTCTTCTACTTCTTCTGATTCACCCTCCAGACTTCACCTTCTCCTTCTCTTTCTTCTGCTTCTTCTGATTCACCCTCCAGACTTCACCTTCTCCTTCTCCTTATTCTGCTTCTTCTGATTCACCCTCTAGACTTCACCTTCTCCTTCTCCTTATTCTGTTTCTTCTGATTCACCGTCCAGACTTCACCTTCTCCTTCTCCTTCTTCTTCTACTTCTGATTCACCCTCCAGACTTCACCTTCTCCTTCTCCTTCTTCTACTTCTTCTGATTCACCCTCCAGACTTCACCTTCTCCTTCTCCTTCTTCTGCTTCTTCTGATTCACCCTCCTGACTTCACCTTCTCCTTCTTCTTCTTCTACTTCTTCTGATTCACCCTCCTGACTTCAGCTTCTCCTTCTCCTTCTTCTACTTCTTCTGATTCACCCTCCTGACTTCACCTTCTCCTTCTCCTTCTTCTACTTCTTCTGTTTCACCCTCCAGACTTCACCTTCTCCTTCTCCTTCTTCTACTTCTTCTGATTCACCCTCCAGACTTCACCTTCTCCTTCTCCTTCTTCTTCACACTCCAGACTTCACCTTCTCCTTCTCCTTCTTCTGCTTCTTCTGATTCACCCTCCTTACTTCACCTTCTCCTTCTCCTTCTTCTGCTTCTTCTGATTCACCGTCCTGACTTCACCTTCTCCTTCTCCTTATTCTGCTTCTTCTGTTTCACCCTCCAGACTTCACCTTCTCCTTCTCCTTCTTCTGCTTCTTCTGATTCACCCTCCAGACTTCACCTTCTCCTTCTCCTTCTTCTGCTTCTTCTGGTTCACCCTCCAGACTTCACCTTCTCCTTCTCCTTCGTCTACTTCTTCTGATTCACCCTCCAGACTACACCTTCTCCTTCTCCTTATTCTACTTCTTCTGATTCACCCTCCAGACTTCACCTTCTCCTTCTCCTTCTTCTGTTTCTTCTGATTCACCCTCCAGACTTCACCTTCTCCTTCTCCTTCTACTACTTCTTCTGATTCACCCTCCAGACTTCACCTTCTCCTTCTCCTTCTTCTACTTCTTCTGATTCACCCTCCAGACTTCACCTTCTCCTTCTCCTTCTTCTACTTCTTCTGCTTCTCCCTCCAGACTTCACCTTCTCCTTCTCCTTCTTCTGCTTCTTCTGATTCACCCTCCAGACTTCACCTTCTCCTTCTCTTTCTTCTGCTTCTTCTGATTCACCCTCCAGACTTCACCTTCTCCTTCTCCTTCTTCTGATTCTTCTGATTCACCCTCCAGACTTCACCTTCTCCTTCTCCTTCTTCTGCTTCTTCTGATTCACCCTCCTGACTTCACCTTCTCCTTCTCCTTCTTCTACTTCTTCTGATTCACCCTCCTGACTTCACCTTCTCCTTCTCCTTCTTCTACTACTTCTGCTTCACCCTCCAGACTTCACCTTCTCCTTCTCCTTCTTCTACTTCTTCTGATTCACCCTCCAGACTTCACCTTCTCCTTCTCCTTCTTCTGATTCTTCTGATTCACCCTCCAGACTTCACCTTCTCCTTCTTCTGCTTCTTCTGATTCACCCTCCTGACTTCAGCTTCTCCTTCTCCTTCTTCTACTTCTTCTGATTCACCCTCCTGACTTCACCTTCTCCTTCTCCTTCTTCTACTTCTTCTGATTCACCCTCCAGACTTCACCTTCTCCTTCTCTTTCTTCTGCTTCTTCTGATTCACCCTCCAGACTTCACCTTCTCCTTCTCCTTATTCTGCTTCTTCTGATTCACCCTCTAGACTTCACCTTCTCCTTCTCCTTCTTCTGTTTCTTCTGATTCACCGTCCAGACTTCACCTTCTCCTTCTCCTTCTTCTACTACTTCTGATTCACCCTCCAGACTTCACCTTCTCCTTCTCCTTCTTCTACTTCTTCTGATTCACCCTCCAGACTTCACCTTCTCCTTCTCCTTCTTCTGCTTCTTCTGATTCACCCTCCTGACTTCACCTTCTCCTTCTTCTTCTTCTACTTCTTCTGATTCACCCTCCTGACTTCACCTTCTCCTTCTCCTTCTTCTACTTCTTCTGATTCACCCTCCAGACTTGACCTTCTCCTTCTCCTTCTTCTACTTATTCTGATTCACCCTCCAGACTTCACCTTCTCCTTCTCCTTCTTCTGCTTCTTCTGCTTCACCGTCCTGACTTCACCTTCTCCTTCTCCTTCTTCTACTTCTTCTGATTCACCCTCCAGACTTCTCCTTCTCCTTCTCCTTCGTCTACTTCTTCTGATTCACCCTCCAGACTACACCTTCTCCTTCTCCTTCTTCTACTTCTTCTGATTCACCCTCCAGACCTCACCTTCTCCTTCTCCTTCTTCTGCTTCTTCTGATTCACCCTCTAGACTTCACCTTCTCCTTCTCCTTCTTCTGTTTCTTCTGATTCACCGTCCAGACTTCACCTTCTCCTTCTCCTTCTTCTACTACTTCTGATTCACCCTCCAGACTTCACCTTCTCCTTCTCCTTCTTCTACTTCTTCTGATTCACCCTCCAGACTTCACCTTCTCCTTCTCCTTCTTCTGCTTCTTCTGATTCACCCTCCTGACTTCACCTTCTCCTTCTTCTTCTTCTACTTCTTCTGATTCACCCTCCTGACTTCACCTTCTCCTTCTCCTTCTTCTACTTCTTCTGCTTCACCCTCCAGACTTCACCTTCTCCTTCTCCTTCTTCTACTTCTTCTGATTCACCCTCCAGACTTGACCTTCTCCTTCTCCTTCTTCTACTTATTCTGATTCACCCTCCAGACTTCACCTTCTCCTTCTCCTTCTTCTGCTTCTTCTGCTTCACCGTCCTGACTTCACCTTCTCCTTCTCCTTCTTCTACTTCTTCTGATTCACCCTCCAGTCTTCACCTTCTCCTTCTCCTTCTTCTGTTTCTTCTGCTTCACCCTCCAGACTTCACCTTCTCCTTCTCTTTCTTCTGCTTCTTCTGATTCACCCTCCAGACTTCACCTTCTCCTTCTCCTTCTTCTGATTCTTTTGATTCACCCTCCAGACTTCACCTTCTCCTTCTCCTTCTTTTGCTTCTTCTAATTCACCCTCCTGACTTCACCTTCTCCTTCTCCTTCTTCTACTTCTTCTGCTTCACCCTCCAGACTTCACCTTCTCCTTCTCCTTCTTCTACTTCTTCTGATTCACCCTCCAGACTTCATCTTCTCCTTCTCCTTCTTCTGCTTCTTCTGATTCACCCTCCAGACTTCACCTTCTCCTTCTCCTTATTCTGCTTCTTCTGATTCACCCTCCAGACTTCACCTTCTCCTTCTCCTTATTCTGCTTCTTCTGATTCACCCTCCAGACTTCACCTTCTCCTTCTCCTTCCTCTGCTTCTTCTGATTCACCCTCCAGACTTCACCTTCTCCTTCTCCTACTTCTACTTCTTCTGATTCAGCCTCCTGACTTCACCTTCTCCTTCTCCTTCTTCTACTTCTTCTGCTTCACCCTCCAGACTTCTCCTTCTCATTCTCCTTCTTCTACTTCTTCTGATTCACCCTCCAGACTTCACCTTCTCCTTCTCCTTCTTCTGCTTCTTCTGATTCACCCTCCAGACTTCACCTTCTCCTTCTCCTTATTCTGCTTCTTCTGATTCACCCTCCAGACTTCACCTTCTCCTTCTCCTTCTTCTGCTTCTTCTGATTCACACTCCAGACTTCACCTTCTCCTTCTCCTTCTTCTACTTCTTCTGATTCACCCTCCAGACTTCACCTTCTCCTTCTCTTCCTTCTGCTTCTTCTGATTCACCCTCCAGACTTCACCTTCTCCTTCTCCTTCTTCTGATTCTTCTGATTCACCCTCCAGACTTCACCTTCTTCTTCTCCTTCTTCTGCTTCTTCTGATTCACCCTCCTGACTTCACCTTCTCCTTCTCCTTCTTCTACTTCTTCTGATTCACCCTCCTGACTTCACCGTCTCCTTCTCCTTCTTCTACTTCTTCTGCTTCACCCTCCAGACTTCACCTTCTCCTTCTCCTTCTTCTACTTCTTCTGATTCACCCTCCAGACTTGACCTTCTCCTTCTCCTTCTTCTACTTCTTCTGATTCACCCTCCAGACTTCACCTTCTCCTTCTCCTTCTTCTGCTTCTTCTGCTTCACCGTCCGGACTTCACATTCTCCTTCTCCTTCTTCTACTTCTTCTGCTTCATCCCCCTGACATCACCTGCTCCTTCTCCTTCTTCTGCTTCTTCTGATTCACCCTCCTAACTTCACCTTCTCCTTCTCCTTCTTCTGCTTCTTCTGATTCACCCTCCTGACTTCACCTTCTCCTTCTCCTTCTTCTGCTTCTTCTGATTCACCCTCCAGACTTCACCTTCTCCTTCTCCTTCTTCTGCTTCTTCTGATTCACCCTCCAGACTTCACCTTCTCCTTCTCCTTCTTCTGCTTCTTCTGATTCACCCTCCAGACCTCACCTTCTCCTTCTCCTTCTTCTACTTCTTCTGATTCACCCTCCAGACTTCATCTTCTCCTTCTCCTTCTTCTGATTCTTCTGATTCACCCTCCAGACTTCACCTTCTCCTTCTCCTTCTTCTGCTTCTTCTGATTCACCCTCCAGACCTCACCTTCTCCTTCTCCTTCTTCTACTTCTTCTGATTCACCCTCCAGACTTCATCTTCTCCTTCTCCTTCTTCTGATTCTTCTGATTCACCCTCCAGACTTCACCTTCTCCTTCTCCTTCTTCTGCTTCTTCTGATTCACCCTCCTGACTTCACCTTCTCCTTCTCCTTCTTCTACTTCTTCTGATTCACCCTCCTGACTTCACCTTCTCCTTCTCCTTCTTCTACTTCTTCTGCTTTACCCTCCAGACTTCACCTTCTCCTTCTCCTTCTTCTACTTCTTCTGATTCACCCTCCAGACTTCATCTTCTCCTTCTCCTTCTTCTGCTTCTTCTGATTCACCCTCCAGACTTCACCTTCTCCTTCTCCTTATTCTGCTTCTTCTGATTCACCCTCCAGACTTCACCTTCTCCTTCTCCTTATTCTGCTTCTTCTGATTCACCCTCCAGACTTCACCTTCTCCTTCTCCTTCTTCTGCTTCTTCTGATTCACCCTCCTGACTTCACCTTCTCCTTCTCCTTCTTCTACTTCTTCTGATTCACCCTCCTGACTTCACCTTCTCCTTCTCCTTCTTCTACTTCTTCTGCTTCACCCTCCAGACTTCACCTTCTCCTTCTCCTTCTTCTACTTCTTCTGATTCACCCTCCAGACTTCACCTTCACCTTCTCCTTCTTCTGCTTCTTCTGATTCACCCTCCATACTTCACCTTCACTTCTCCTTATTCTGCTTCTTCTGATTCACCCTCCAGACTTCAACTTCTCCTTCTCCTTCTTCTGCTTCTTCTGATTCACCCTCCAGACTTCACCTTCTCCTTCTCCTTCTTCTGCTTCTTCTGATTCACCCTCCAGACTTCACCTTCTCCTTCTCCTTCTTCTGCTTCTTCTGATTCACCCTCCAGACTTCACCTTCTCCTTCTCCCTCTTCTAATTCTTCTGATTCACCCTCCAGACTTCACCATCTCCTTCTCTTTCTTCTGCTTCTTCTGATTCACCCTCCAGACTTCACCTTCTCCTTCTCCTTCTTCTACTTCTTCTGATTCACCCTCCAGACTTCATCTTCTCCTTCTCCTTCTTCTGCTTCTTCTGATTCACCCTCCAGACTTCACCTTCTCCTTCTCCTTCTTCTGCTTCTTCTGATTCACCCTCCAGACTTCACCTTCTCCTTCTCCTTCTTCTACTTCTTCTGATTCACCCACCAAACTTCACCTTCTCCTTCTCCTTCTTCCACTTCTTCTGATTCACCCTCCAGTCTTCACCTTCTCCTTCTCCTTCTTCTGTTTCTTCTGCTTCACCCTTTGACTTCACCTTCTCCTTCTCTTTCTTCTGCTTCTTCTGATTCACCCTCCAGACTTCACCTTCTCCTTCTCCTTCTTCTGATTCTTCTGATTCACCCTCCAGACTTCACCTTCTCCTTCTCCTTCTTCTGCTTCTTCTGATTCACCCTCCTGACTTCACCTTCTCCTTCTCCTTCTTCTACTTCTTCTGATTCACCCTCCTGACTTCACCTTCTCCTTCTCCTTCTTCTACTTCTTCTGCTTCACCCTCCAGACTTCACCTTCTCATTCTCCATCTTCTACTTCTTCTGATTCACCCTCCAGACTTCATCTTCTCCTTCTCCTTCTTCTGCTTCTTCTGATTCACCCTCCAGACTTCACCTTCTCCTTCTCCTTATTCTGCTTCTTCTGATTCACCCTCCAGACTTCACCTTCTCCTTCTCCTTATTCTGCTTCTTCTGATTCACCCTCCAGACTTCACCTTCTCCTTCGCCTGCTTCTGCTTCTTCTGATTCACCCTCCTGACTTCACCTTCTCCTTCTCCTTCTTCTACTTCTTCTGATTCACCCTCCTGACTTCACCTTCTCCTTCTCCTTCTTCTACTTCTTCTGCTTCACCCTCCAGACTTCACCTTCTCCTTCTCCTTCTTCTAATTCTTCTGATTCACCCTCCAGACTTCACCTTCTCCTTCTCCTTCTTCTGCTTCTTCTGATTCACCCTCCATACTTCACCTTCACTTCTCCTTATTCTGCTTCTTCTGATTCACCCTCCAGGCTTCAACTTCTCCTTCGCCTTCTTCTGCTTCTTCTGATTCACCCTCCAGACTTCACCTTCTCCTTCTCCTTCTTCTGCTTCTTCTGATTCACCCTCCAGACTTCACCTTCTCCTTCTCCTTCTTCTGCTTCTTCTGATTCACCCTCCAGACTTCACCTTCTCCTTCTCCTTCTTCTACTTCTTCTGATTCACCCTCCAGACTTCACCTTCTCCTTCTCTTTCTTCTGCTTCTTCTGATTCACCCTCCAGATTTCATCTTCTCCTTCTCCTTCTTCTGCTTCTTCTGATTCACCCTCCAGACTTCACCTTCTCCTTCTCCTTCTTCTGCTTCCTCTGATTCACCCTCCAGACTTCACCTTCTCCTTCTCCTTCTTCTGCTTCTTCTGTTTCACCCTCCAGACTTCACCTTCTCCTTCTCCTTCTTCTACTTCTTCTGATTCACCCTCCAGATTTCATCTTCTCCTTCTCCTTCTTCTGCTTCTTCTGATTCACCCTCCTGACTTCACCTTCTCCTTCTCCTTCTTCTACTTCTTCTGATTCACCCTCCTGACTTCACCTTCTCCTTCTCCTTCTTCTACTTCTTCTGCTTCACCCTCCAGACTTCACCTTCCCCTTCTCCTTCTTCTACTTCTTCTGATTCACCCTCCAGACTTCACCTTCTCCTTCTCCTTCTTCTGATTCTTCTGATTCACCCTCCAGACTTCACCTTCTCCTTCTCCTTCTTCTGCTTCTTCTGATTCACCCTCCTGACTTCACCTTCTCCTTCTCCTTCTTCTACTTCTTCTGATTCACCCTCCTGACTTCACCTTCTCCTTCTCCTTCTTCTACTTCTTCTGCTTCACCCTCCAGACTTCACCTTCTCCTTCTCCATCTTCTACTTCTTCTGATTCACCCTCCAGACTTCATCTTCTCCTTCTCCTTCTTCTGCTTCTTCTGATTCACCCTCCAGACTTCACCTTCTCCTTCTCCTTATTCTGCTTCTTCTGATTCACCCTCCAGACCTCACCTTCTCCTTCTCCTTATTCTGCTTCTTCTGATTCACCCTCCAGACTTCACCTTCTCCTTCTCCTGCTTCTGCTTCTTCTGATTCACCCTCCTGACTTCACCTTCTCCTTCTCCTTCTTCTACTTCTTCTGATTCACCCTCCTGACTTCACCTTCTCCTTCTCCTTCTTCTACTTCTTCTGCTTCACCCTCCAGACTTCACCTTCTCCTTCTCCTTCTTCTAATTCTTCTGATTCACCCTCCAGACTTCACCTTCTCCTTCTCCTTCTTCTGCTTCTTCTGATTCACCCTCCATACTTCACCTTCACTTCTCCTTATTCTGCTTCTTCTGATTCACCCTCCAGGCTTCAACTTCTCCTTCGCCTTCTTCTGCTTCTTCTGATTCACCCTCCAGACTTCACCTTCTCCTTCTCCTTCTTCTGCTTCTTCTGATTCACCCTCCAGACTTCACCTTCTCCTTCTCCTTCTTCTGCTTCTTCTGATTCACCCTCCAGACTTCACCTTCTCCTTCTCCTTCTTCTACTTCTTCTGATTCACCCTCCAGACTTCACCTTCTCCTTCTCTTTCTTCTGCTTCTTCTGATTCACCCTCCAGATTTCATCTTCTCCTTCTCCTTCTTCTGCTTCTTCTGATTCACCCTCCAGACTTCACCTTCTCCTTCTCCTTCTTCTGCTTCCTCTGATTCACCCTCCAGACTTCACCTTCTCCTTCTCCTTCTTCTGCTTCTTCTGTTTCACCCTCCAGACTTCACCTTCTCCTTCTCCTTCTTCTACTTCTTCTGATTCACCCTCCAGACCTCACCTTCTCCTTCTCCTTCTTCTACTTCTTCTGATTCACCCTCCAGATTTCATCTTCTCCTTCTCCTTCTTCTGCTTCTTCTGATTCACCCTCCTGACTTCACCTTCTCCTTCTCCTTCTTCTACTTCTTCTGATTCACCCTCCTGACTTCACCTTCTCCTTCTCCTTCTTCTACTTCTTCTGCTTCACCCTCCAGACTTCACCTTCCCCTTCTCCTTCTTCTACTTCTTCTGATTCACCCTCCAGACTTGACCTTCTCCTTCTCCTTCTTCTACTTCTTCTGATTCACCCTCCAGACTTCACCTTCTCCTTCTCCTTCTTCTGCTTCTTCTGCTTCACCGTCCTGACTTCACCTTCTCCTTCTCCTTCTTCTACTTCTTCTGCTTCATCCCCCTGACATCACCTGCTCCTTCTCCTTCTTCTGATTCACCCTCCTAACTTCACCTTCTCCTTCTCCTTCTTCTGCTTCTTCTGATTCACCCTCCTGACTTCACCTTCTCCTTCTCCTTCTTCTGCTTCTTCAGATTCACCCTCCAGACTTCACCTTCTCCTTCTCTTTCTTCTGCTTCTTCTGATTCACCCTCCAGACTTCACCTTCTCCTTCTCCTTCTTCTGATTCTTCTGATTCACCCTCCAGACTTCACCTTCTCCTTCTCCTTCTTCTGCTTCTTCTGATTCACCCTCCTGACTTCACCTTCTCCATCTTCTTCTTCTACTTCTTCTGATTCACCCTTCTGACTTCACCTTCTCCTTCTCCTTCTTCTACTTCTTCTGCTTCACCCTCCAGACTTCACCTTCTCCTTCTTCTACTTCTTCTGATTCACCCTCCAGACTTGACCTTCTCCTTCTCCTTCTTCTACTTATTCTGATTCACCCTCCAGACTTCACCTTCTCCTTCTCCTTCTTCTGCTTCTTCTGCTTCACCGTCCTGACTTCACCTTCTCCTTCTCCTTCTTCTACTTCTTCTGCTTCATCCCGCTGACATCACCTGCTCCTTCTCCTTCTTCTGCTTCTTCTGATTCACCCTCCTAACTTCACCTTCTACTTCTCCTTCTTCTGCTTCTTCTGATTCACCCTCCTGACTTCACCTTCTCCTTCTCCTTCTTCTGCTTCTTCTGATTCACCCTCCAGACTTCACCTTCTCCTTCTCCTTCTTCTGCTTCTTCTGATTCACCCTCCAGACTTCACCTTCTCCTTCTCCTTCTTCTGATTCTTCTGATTCACCCTCCAGACTTCACCTTCTCCTTCTCCTTCTTCTGCTTCTTCTGATTCACCCTCCTGACTTCACCTTCTCCTTCTCCTTCTTCTACTTCTTCTGATTCACCCTCCTGACTTCACCTTCTCCTTCTCCTTCTTCTACTTCTTGTGCTTCACCCTCCAGACTTCACCTTCTCCTTCTCCTTCTTCTGCTTCTTCTGATTCACCCTCCAGACTCCTCCTTCTCCTTCTCCTTCTTCTGCTTCTTCTGATTCACCCTCCAGACTTCAACTTCTCCTTCTCCTTCTTCTGCTTCTTCTGATTCACCCTCCAGACTTCACCTTCTCCTTCTCCTTCTTCTACTTCTTCTGATTCACCCTCCAGACTTCACCTTCTCCTTCTCCTTCTTCTGCTTCTTCTGATTCACCCTCCAGACTTCTCCTTCTCCTTCTCCTTCGTCTACTTCTTCTGATTCACCCTCCAGACTACACCTTCTCCTTCTCCTTCTTCTACTTCTTCTGATTCACCCTCCAGACTTCACCTTCTCCTTCTCCTTCTTCTGTTTCATCTGATTCACCATCCAGACTTCACCTTCTCCTTCCCCTTCTTCTACTACTTCTGATTCACCCTCCAGACTTCACCTTCTCCTTCTCCTTCTTCTACTTCTTCTGATTCACCCACCAGACTTCATCTTCTCCTTCTCCTTCTTCTGCTTCTTCTGATTCACCCTCCAGACTTCACCTTCTCCTTCTCCTTCTTCTGCTTCTTCTGATTCACCCTCCAGACTTCACCTTCTCCTTCTCCTTCTTCTGCTTCTTCTGATTCACCCTCCAGACTTCACCTTCTCCTTCTCCTTCTTCTGCTTCTTCTGTTTCACCCTCCAGACTTCACCTTCTCCTTCTCCTTCTTCTACTTCTTCTGATTCACCCTCCAGACCTCACCTTCCCCTTCTCCTTCTTCTACTTCTTCTGATTCACCCTCCAGATTTCATCTTCTCCTTCTCCTTCTTCTGCTTCTTCTGATTCACCCTCCAGACTTCACCTTCTCCTTCTCCTTCTTCTGCTTCTTCTGATTCACCCTCCTGACTTCACCTTCTCCTTCTCCTTCTTCTACTTCTTCTGATTCACCCTCCTGACTTCACCTTCTCCTTCTCCTTCTTCTACTTCTTCTGCTTCACCCTCCAGACTTCACCTTCTCCTTCTCCTTCTTCTACTTCTTCTGATTCACCCTCCAGACTTGACCTTCTCCTTCTCCTTCTTCTACTTCTTCTGATTCACCCTCCAGACTTCACCTTCTCCTTCTCCTTCTTCTGCTTCTTCTGCTTCACCGTCCTGACTTCACCTTCTCCTTCTCCTTCTTCTACTTCTTCTGCTTCATCCCCCTGACATCACCTGCTCCTTCTCCTTCTTCTGATTCACCCTCCTAACTTCACCTTCTCCTTCTCCTTCTTCTGCTTCTTCTGATTCACCCTCCTGACTTCACCTTCTCCTTCTCCTTCTTCTGCTTCTTCAGATTCACCCTCCAGACTTCACCTTCTCCTTCTCTTTCTTCTGCTTCTTCTGATTCACCCTCCAGACTTCACCTTCTCCTTCTCCTTCTTCTGATTCTTCTGATTCACCCTCCAGACTTCACCTTCTCCTTCTCCTTCTTCTGCTTCTTCTGATTCACCCTCCTGACTTCACCTTCTCCTTCTTCTTCTTCTACTTCTTCTGATTCACCCTCCTGACTTCACCTTCTCCTTCTCCTTCTTCTACTTCTTCTGCTTCACCCTCCAGACTTCACCTTCTCCTTCTCCTTCTTCTACTTCTTCTGATTCACCCTCCAGACTTGACCTTCTCCTTCTCCTTCTTCTACTTATTCTGATTCACCCTCCAGACTTCACCTTCTCCTTCTCCTTCTTCTGCTTCTTCTGCTTCACCGTCCTGACTTCACCTTCTCCTTCTCCTTCTTCTACTTCTTCTGCTTCATCCCGCTGACATCACCTGCTCCTTCTCCTTCTTCTGCTTCTTCTGATTCACCCTCCTAACTTCACCTTCTACTTCTCCTTCTTCTGCTTCTTCTGATTCACCCTCCTGACTTCACCTTCTCCTTCTCCTTCTTCTGCTTCTTCTGATTCACCCTCCAGACTTCACCATCTCCTTCTCCTTCTTCTGCTTCTTCTGATTCACCCTCCAGACTTCACCTTCTCCTTCTCCTTCTTCTGATTCTTCTGATTCACCCCCCAGACTTCACCTTCTCCTTCTCCTTCTTCTGCTTCTTCTGATTCACCCTCCTGACTTCACCTTCTCCTTCTCCTTCTTCTACTTCTTCTGATTCACCCTCCTGACTTCACCTTCTCCTTCTCCTTCTTCTACTTCTTCTGCTTCACCCTCCTGACTTCACCTTCTCCTTCTCCTTCTTCTACTTCTTCTGCTTCACCCTCCAGACTTCACCTTCTCCTTCTCCTTCTTCTGCTTCTTCTGATTCACCCTCCAGACTCCTCCTTCTCCTTCTCCTTCTTCTGCTTCTTCTGATTCACCCTCCAGACTTCACCTTCTCCTTCTCCTTCTTCTGCTTCTTCTGATTCACCCTCCAGACTTCACCTTCTCCTTCTCCTTCTTCTACTTCTTCTGATTCACCCTCCAGACTTCACCTTCTCCTTCTCCTTCTTCTGCTTCTTCTGATTCACCCTCCAGACTTCTCCTTCTCCTTCTCCTTCGTATACTTCTTCTGATTCACCCTCCAGACTACACCTTCTCCTTCTCCTTCTTCTACTTCTTCTGATTCACCCTCCAGACTTCACCTTCTCCTTCTCCTTCTTCTGTTTCATCTGATTCACCGTCCAGACTTCACCTTCTCCTTCTCCTTCTTTACTACTTCTGATTCACCCTCCAGACTTCACCTTCTCCTTCTCCTTCTTCTACTTCTTCTGATTCACCCTCCAGACTTCATCTTCTCCTTCTCCTTCTTCTGCTTCTTCTGATTCACCCTCCAGACTTCACCTTCTCCTTCTCCTTCTTCTGCTTCTTCTGATTCACCCTCCAGACTTCACCTTCTCCTTCTCCTTCTTCTACTTCTTCTGATTCACCCTCCAGACTTCACCTTCTCCTTCTCCTTCTTCTACTTCTTCTGATTCACCCTCCAGTCTTCACCTTCTCCTTCTCCTTCTTCTGTTTCTTCTGCTTCACCCTCCAGACTTCACCTTCTCCTTCTCTTTCTTCTGCTTCTTCTGATTCACCCTCCAGACTTCACCTTCTCCTTCTCCTTCTTCTGATTCTTCTGATTCAACCTCCAGACTTCACCTTCTCCTTCTCCTTCTTCTGCTTCTTCTGATTCACCCTCCTGACTTCACCTTCTCCTTCTCCTTCTTCTACTTCTTCTGCTTCACCCACCAGACTTCACCTTCTCCTTCTCCTTCTTCTACTTCTTCTGATTCACCCTCCAGACTTCATCTTCTCCTTCTCCTTCTTCTGCTTCTTCTGATTCACCCTCCAGACTTCACCTTCTCCTTCTCCTTATTCTGCTTCTTCTGATTCACCCTCCAGACTTCACCTTCTCCTTCTCCTTATTCTGCTTCTTCTGATTCACCCTCCAGACTTCACCTTCTCCTTCTCCTTCCTCTGCTCCTTCTGATTCACCCTCCAGACTTCACCTTCTCCTTCTCCTTCTTCTGATTCTTCTGATTCACCCTCCAGACTTCACCTTCTCCTTCTCCTTCTTCTGCTTCTTCTGATTCACCCTCCTGACTTCACCTTCTCCTTCTCCTTCTTCTACTTCTTCTGATTCACCCTCCTGACTTCACCTTCTCCTTCTCCTTCTTCTACTTCTTCTGCTTCACCCTCCAGACTTCACCTTCTCCTTCTCCTTCTTCTACTTCTTCTGATTCACCCTCCAGACTTCACCTTCTCCTTCTCCTTCTTCTGCTTCTTCTGATTCACGCTCCAGACTTCACCTTCTCCTTCTCCTTATTCTGCTTCTTCTGATTCACCCTCCAGACTTCACCTTCTCCTTCTCCTTCTTCTGCTTCTTCTGATTCACACTCCAGACTTCACCTTCTCCTTCTCCTTCTTCTACTTCTTCTGATTCACCCTCCAGACTTCACCTTCTACTTCTCTTTCTTCTGCTTCTTCTGATTCACCCTCCAGACTTCACCTTCTCCTTCTCCTTCTTCTGATTCTTCTGATTCACCCTCCAGACTTCACCTTCTCCTTCTCCTTGTTCTACCTCTTCTGATTCACCCTCCTGACTTCACCTTCTCCTTCTCCTTCTCCTACTTCTTCTGCTTCACCCTCCAGACTTCACCTTCTCCTTCTCCTTCTTCTACTTCTTCTGATTCACCCTCCAGACTTGACCTCCTCCTTCTCCTTCTTCTACTTCTTCTGATTCACCCTCCAGACTTCACCTTCTCCTTCTCCTTCTTCTGCTTCTTCTGCTTCACCGTCCGGACTTCACCTTCTCCTTCTCCTTCTTCTACTTCTTCTGCTTCATCCCCCTGACATCACCTGCTCCTTCTCCTTCTTCTGCTTCTTCTGATTCACCCTCCAAACTTCACCTTCTCCTTCTCCTTCTTCTGATTCACCCTCCTGACTTCACCTTCTCCTTCTCCTTCTTCTGCTTCTTCTGATTCACCCTCCAGACTTCACCTTCTCCTTCTCCTTCTTGTGCTTCTTCTGATTCACCCTCCAGACTTCACCTTCTCCTTCTCCTTCTTCTGCTTCTTCTGATTCACCCTCCAGACCTCACCTTCTCCTTCTCCTTCTTCTACTTCTTCTGATTCACCCTCCAGACTTCATCTTCTCCTTCTCCTTCTTCTGCTTCTTCTGATTCACCCTCCAGACTTCACCTTCTCCTTCTCCTTCTTCTGCTTCTTCTGATTCACCCTCCAGACATCACCTTCTCCTTCTCCTTCTTCTACTTCTTCTGATTCACCCTCCTGACTTCACCTTCTCCTTCTCCTTCTTCTACTTCTTCTGCTTCACCCTCCAGACTTCACCTTCTCCTTCTCCTTCTTCTACTTCTTCTGATTCACCCTTCAGACTTCACCTTCTCCTTCTCCTTTTTCTGCTTCTTCTGATTCACCCTCCAGACTTCACCTTCTCCTTCTCCTTATTCTGCTTCTTCTGATTCACCCTCCAGACTTCACCTTCTCCTTCTCCTTCTTCTGCTTCTTCTGATTCACCCTCCTGACTTCACCTTCTCCTTCTCCTTCTTCTACTTCTTCTGGTTCACCCTCCTGACTTCACCTTCTCCTTCTCCTTCTTCTACTTCTTCTGCTTCACCCTCCAGACTTCACCTTCTCCTTCTCCTTCTTCTACTTCTTCTGATTCACCCTCCAGACTTGACCTTCTCCTTCTCCTTCTTCTACTTATTCTGATTCACCCTCCAGACTTCACATTCTCCTTCTCCTTCTTCTGCTTCTTCTGCTTCACCGTCCTGACTTCACCTTCTCCTTCTCCTTCTTCTACTTCTTCTGCTTCATCCCGCTGACATCACCTGCTCCTTCTCCTTCTTCTGCTTCTTCTGATTCACCCTCCTAACTTCACCTTCTCCTTCTCCTTCTTCTGCTTCTTCTGATTCACCCTCCTGACTTCACCTTCTCCTTCTCCTTCTTCTGCTTCTTCCGATTCACCCTCCAGACTTCACCTTCTCCTTCTCCTTCTTCGGCTTCTTCTGATTCACCCTCCAGACTTCACCTTCTCCTTCTCCTTCTTCTGATTCTTCTGATTCACCCTCCAGACTTCACCTTCTCCTTCTCCTTCTTCTGCTTCTTCTGATTCACCCTCCTGACTTCACCTTCTCCTTCTCCTTCTTCTACTTCTTCTGATTCACCCTCCTGACTTCACCTTCTCCTTCTCCTTCTTCTACTTCTTCTGCTTCACCCTCCAGACTTCACCTTCTCCTTCTCCTTCTTCTGCTTCTTCTGATTCACCCTCCAGACTTCTCCTTCTCCTTCTCCTTCTTCTGCTTCTTCTGATTCACCCTCCAGACTTCACCTTCTCCTTCTCCTTCTTCTACTTCTTCTGATTCACCCTCCAGACATCACCTTCTCCTTCTCCTTCTTCTACTTCTTCTGATTCACCCTCCAGTCTTCACCTTCTCCTTCTCCTTCTTCTGTTTCTTCTGCTTCACCCTCCAGACTTCACCTTCTCCTTCTCTTTCTTCTGCTTCTTCTGATTCACCCTCCAGACTTCACCTTCTACTTCTCCTTCTTCTGATTCTTCTGATTCACCCTCCAGACTTCACCTTCTCCTTCTCCTTCTTCTGCTTCTTCTGATTCACCCTCCTGACTTCACCTTCTCCTTCTTCTTCTTCTACTTCTTCTGATTCAGCATCCTGACTTCACCTTCTCCTTCTCCTTCTTCTACTTCTTCTGCTTCACCCTCCAGACTTCACCTTCTCCTTCTCCTTCTTCTACTTCTTCTGATTCACCCTCCAGACTTCATCTTCTCCTTCTCCTTCTTCTGCTTCTTCTGATTCACCCTCCAGACTTCACCTTCTCCTTCTCCTTATTCTGCTTCTTATGATTCACCCTCCAGACTTCACCTTCTCCTTCTCCTTATTCTGCTTCTTCTGATTCACCCTCCAGACTTCACCTTCTACTTCTCCTTCCTCTGCTTCTTCTGATTCACCCTCCAGACTTCACCTTCTCCTTCTCCTTCTTCTGATTCTTCTGATTCACCCTCCAGACTTCACCTTCTCCTTCTCCTTCTTCTGCTTCTTCTGATTCACCCTCCTGACTTCATCTTCTCCTTCTCCTTCTTCTACTTCTTCTGATTCACCCTCCTGACTTCACCTTCTCCTTCTCCTTCTTCTACTTCTTCTGATTCACCCTCCAGACTTCACCTTCTTCTTCTCTTTCTTCTGCTTCTTCTGATTCACCCTCCAGACTTCACCTTCTCCTTCTCCTTATTCTGCTTCTTCTGATTCACCCTCTAGACTTCACCTTCTCCTTCTCCTTCTTCTGCTTCTTCTGATTCACACTCCAGACTTCACCTTCTCCTTCTCCTTCTTCTACTTCTTCTGATTCACCCTCCAGACTTCACCTTCTACTTCTCTTTCTTCTGCTTCTTCTGATTCACCCTCCAGACTTCACCTTCTCCTTCTCCTTCTTCTGATTCTTCTGATTCACCCTCCAGACTTCACCTTCTCCTTCTCCTTCTTCTGCTTCTTCTGATTCACCCTGCTGACTTCACCTTCTCCTTCTCCTTCTTCTACTTCTTCTGATTCACCCTCCTGACTTCCCCTTCTCCTTCTCCTTCTTCTACTTCTTCTGCTTCACCCTCCAGACTTCACCTTCTCCTTCTCCTTATTCTACTTCTCCTGATTCACCCTCCAGACTTGACCTTCTCCTTCTCCTTCTTCTACTTCTTCTGATTCACCCTCCAGACTTCACCTTCTCCTTCTCCTTCTTCTGCTTCTTCTGCTTCACCGTCCTGACTTCACCTTCTCCTTCTCCTTCTTCTACTTCTTCTGCTTCATCCCCCTGACATCACCTGCTCCTTCTCCTTCTTCTGCTTCTTCTGATTCACCCTCCTAACTTCACCTTCTCCTTCTCCTTCTTCTGCTTCTTCTGATTCACCCTCCTGACTTCACCTTCTCCTTCTCCTTCTTCTGCTTCTTCTGATTCACCCTCCAGACTTCACCTTCTCCTTCTCTTTCTTCTGCTTCTTCTGATTCACCCTCCAGACTTCACCTTCTCCTTCTCCTTCTTCTGATTCTTCTGATTCACCCTCCAGACTTCACCTTCTCCTTCTCCTTCTTCTGCTTCTTCTGATTCACCCTCCTGACTTCAGCTTCTCCTTCTCCTTCTTCTACTTCTTCTGATTCACCCTCCTGACTTCACCTTCTCCTTCTCTTTCTTCTACTTCTTCTGCTTCACCCTCCAGACTTCACCTTCTCCTTCTCCTTCTTCTACTTCTTCTGATTCACCCTCCAGACTTCACCTTCTCCTTCTCCTTCTTTTGCTTCTTCTGCTTCACACTCCAGACTTCACCTTCTCCTTCTCCTTCTTCTGCTTCTTCTGATTCACCCTCCTTACTTCACCTTCTCCTTCTCCTTCTTCTGCTTCTTCTGATTCACCCTCCTGACTTCACCTTCTCCTTCTCCTTATTCTGCTTCTTCTGTTTCACCCTCCAGACTTCACCTTCTCCTTCTCCTTCTTCTGCTTCTTCTGATTCACCCTCCTTACTTCACCTTCTCCTTCTCCTTCTTCTGCTTCTTCTGATTCACCCTCCTGACTTCACCTTCTCCTTCTCCTTATTCTGCTTCTTCTGTTTCACCCTCCAGACTTCACCTTCTCCTTCTCCTTCTTCTGCTTCTTCTGATTCACCCTCCAGACTTCACCTTCTCCTTCTCCTTCTTCTGCTTCTTCTGGTTCACCCTCCAGACTTCACCTTCTCCTTCTCCTTCGTCTACTTCTTCTGATTCACCCTCCAGACTACACCTTCTCCTTCTCCTTCTTCTACTTCTTCTGATTCACCCTCCAGACTACACCTTCTCCTTCTCCTTCTTCTACTTCTTCTGATTCACCCTCCAGACTTCACCTTCTCCTTCTCCTTCTTCTGTTTCTTCTGATTCACCCTCCAGACTTCACCTTCTCCTTCTCCTTCTACTACTTCTTCTGATTCACCCTCCAGACTTCACCTTCTCCTTCTCCTTCTTCTACTTCTTCTGATTCACCCTCCAGACTTCACCTTCTCCTTCTCCTTCTTCTACTTCTTCTGCTTCTCCCTCCAGACTTCACCTTCTCCTTCTCCTTCTTCTGCTTCTTCTGATTCACCCTCCAGACTTCACCTTCTCCTTCTCTTTCTTCTGCTTCTTCTGATTCACCCTCCAGACTTCACCTTCTCCTTCTCCTTCTTCTGATTCTGCTGATTCACCCTCCTGACTTCACCTTCTCCTTCTCCTTCTTCTACTTCTTCTGATTCACCCTCCTGACTTCACCTTCTCCTTCTCCTTCTTCTACTACTTCTGCTTCACCCTCCAGACTTCACCTTCTCCTTCTCCTTTTTCTACTTCTTCTGATTCACCCTCCAGACTTCACCTTCTCCTTCTCCTTCTTCTGATTCTTCTGATTCACCCTCCAGACTTCACCTTCTCCTTCTCCTTCTTCTGCTTCTTCTGATTCACCCTCCTGACTTCACCTTCTCCTTCTCCTTCTTCTACTTCTTCTGATTCACCCTCCTGACTTCACCTTCTCCTTCTCCTTCTTCTACTTCTTCTGATTCACCCTCCAGACTTCACCTTCTCCTTCTCTTTCTTCTGCTTCTTCTGATTCACCCTCCAGACTTCACCTTCTCCTTCTCCTTATTCTGCTTCTTCTGATTCACCCTCTAGACTTCACCTTCTCCTTCTCCTTCTTCTGTTTCTTCTGTTTCACCGTCCAGACTTCACCTTCTCCTTCTCCTTCTTCTTCTACTTCTGATTCACCCTCCAGACTTCACCTTCTCCTTCTCCTTCTTCTACTTCTTCTGATTCACCCTCCAGACTTCACCTTCTCCTTCTCCTTCTTCTGCTTCTTCTGATTCACCCTCCTGACTTCACCTTCTCCTTCTTCTACTTCTACTTCTTCTGATTCACCCTCCTGACTTCAGCTTCTCCTTCTCCTTCTTCTACTTCTTCTGATTCACCCTCCTGACTTCACCTTCTCCTTCTCCTTCTTCTACTTCTTCTGTTTCACCCTCCAGACTTCACCTTCTCCTTCTCCTTCTTCTACTTCTTCTGATTCACCCTCCAGACTTCACCTTCTCCTTCTCCTTCTTTTGCTTCTTCTGCTTCACACTCCAGACTTCACCTTCTCCTTCTCCTTCTTCTGCTTCTTCTGATTCACCCTCCTTACTTCACCTTCTCCTTCTCCTTCTTCTGCTTCTTCTGATTCACCGTCCTGACTTCACCTTCTCCTTCTCCTTATTCTGCTTCTTCTGTTTCACCCTCCAGACTTCACCTTCTCCTTCTCCTTCTTCTGCTTCTTCTGATTCACCCTCCTTACTTCACCTTCTCCTTCTCCTTCTTCTGCTTCTTCTGATTCACCCTCCTGACTTCACCTTCTCCTTCTCCTTATTCTGCTTCTTCTGTTTCACCCTCCAGACTTCACCTTCTCCTTCTCCTTCTTCTGCTTCTTCTGATTCACCCTCCAGACTTCACCTTCTCCTTCTCCTTCTTCTGCTTCTTCTGGTTCACCCTCCAGACTTCACCTTCTCCTTCTCCTTCGTCTACTTCTTCTGATTCACCCTCCAGACTACACCTTCTCCTTCTCCTTCTTCTACTTCTTCTGATTCACCCTCCAGACTACACCTTCTCCTTCTCCTTCTTCTACTTCTTCTGATTCACCCTCCAGACTTCACCTTCTCCTTCTCCTTCTTCTGTTTCTTCTGATTCACCCTCCAGACTTCACCTTCTCCTTCTCCTTCTACTACTTCTTCTGATTCACCCTCCAGACTTCACCTTCTCCTTCTCCTTCTTCTACTTCTTCTGATTCACCCTCCAGACTTCACCTTCTCCTTCTCCTTCTTCTACTTCTTCTGCTTCTCCCTCCAGACTTCACCTTCTCCTTCTCCTTCTTCTGCTTCTTCTGATTCACCCTCCAGACTTCACCTTCTCCTTCTCTTTCTTCTGCTTCTTCTGATTCACCCTCCAGACTTCACCTTCTCCTTCTCCTTCTTCTGATTCTGCTGATTCACCCTCCAGACTTCACCTTCTCCTTCTCCTTCTTCTGCTTCTTCTGATTCACCCTCCTGACTTCACCTTCTCCTTCTCCTTCTTCTACTTCTTCTGATTCACCCTCCTGACTTCACCTTCTCCTTCTCCTTCTTCTACTACTTCTGCTTCACCCTCCAGACTTCACCTTCTCCTTCTCCTTTTTCTACTTCTTCTGATTCACCCTCCAGACTTCACCTTCTCCTTCTCCTTCTTCTGATTCTTCTGATTCACCCTCCAGACTTCACCTTCTCCTTCTCCTTCTTCTGCTTCTTCTGATTCACCCTCCTGACTTCACCTTCTCCTTCTCCTTCTTCTACTTCTTCTGATTCACCCTCCTGACTTCACCTTCTCCTTCTCCTTCTTCTACTTCTTCTGATTCACCCTCCAGACTTCACCTTCTCCTTCTCTTTCTTCTGCTTCTTCTGATTCACCCTCCAGACTTCACCTTCTCCTTCTCCTTATTCTGCTTCTTCTGATTCACCCTCTAGACTTCACCTTCTCCTTCTCCTTCTTCTGTTTCTTCTGATTCACCGTCCAGACTTCACCTTCTCCTTCTCCTTCTTCTTCTACTTCTGATTCACCCTCCAGACTTCACCTTCTCCTTCTCCTTCTTCTACTTCTTCTGATTCACCCTCCAGACTTCACCTTCTCCTTCTCCTTCTTCTGCTTCTTCTGATTCACCCTCCTGACTTCACCTTCTCCTTCTTCTACTTCTACTTCTTCTGATTCACCCTCCTGACTTCAGCTTCTCCTTCTCCTTCTTCTACTTCTTCTGATTCACCCTCCTGACTTCACCTTCTCCTTCTCCTTCTTCTACTTCTTCTGTTTCACCCTCCAGACTTCACCTTCTCCTTCTCCTTCTTCTACTTCTTCTGATTCACCCTCCAGACTTCACCTTCTCCTTCTCCTTCTTTTGCTTCTTCTGCTTCACACTCCAGACTTCACCTTCTCCTTCTCCTTCTTCTGCTTCTTCTGATTCACCCTCCTTACTTCACCTTCTCCTTCTCCTTCTTCTGCTTCTTCTGATTCACCGTCCTGACTTCACCTTCTCCTTCTCCTTATTCTGCTTCTTCTGTTTCACCCTCCAGACTTCACCTTCTCCTTCTCCTTCTTCTGCTTCTTCTGATTCACCCTCCAGACTTCACCTTCTCCTTCTCCTTCTTCTGCTTCTTCTGGTTCACCCTCCAGACTTCACCTTCTCCTTCTCCTTCGTCTACTTCTTCTGATTCACCCTCCAGACTACACCTTCTCCTTCTCCTTATTCTACTTCTTCTGATTCACCCTCCAGACTTCACCTTCTCCTTCTCCTTCTTCTGTTTCTTCTGATTCACCCTCCAGACTTCACCTTCTCCTTCTCCTTCTACTACTTCTTCTGATTCACCCTCCAGACTTCACCTTCTCCTTCTCCTTCTTCTACTTCTTCTGATTCACCCTCCAGACTTCACCTTCTCCTTCTCCTTCTTCTACTTCTTCTGCTTCTCCCTCCAGACTTCACCTTCTCCTTCTCCTTCTTCTGCTTCTTCTGATTCACCCTCCAGACTTCACCTTCTCCTTCTCTTTCTTCTGCTTCTTCTGATTCACCCTCCAGACTTCACCTTCTCCTTCTCCTTCTTCTGATTCTTCTGATTCACCCTCCAGACTTCACCTTCTCCTTCTCCTTCTTCTGCTTCTTCTGATTCGCCCTCCTGACTTCACCTTCTCCTTCTCCTTCTTCTACTTCTTCTGATTCACCCTCCTGACTTCACCTTCTCCTTCTCCTTCTTCTACTACTTCTGCTTCACCCTCCAGACTTCACCTTCTCCTTCTCCTTCTTCTACTTCTTCTGATTCACCCTCCAGACTTCACCTTCTCCTTCTCCTTCTTCTGATTCTTCTGATTCACCCTCCAGACTTCACCTTCTCCTTCTTCTGCTTCTTCTGATTCACCCTCCTGACTTCAGCTTCTCCTTCTCTTTCTTCTGCTTCTTCTGATTCACCCTCCAGACTTCACCTTCTCCTTCTTCTACTTCTTCTGATTCACCCTCCAGACTTCACCTTCTCCTTCTCTTTCTTCTGCTTCTTCTGATTCACCCTCCAGACTTCACCTTCTCCTTCTCCTTATTCTGCTTCTTCTGATTCACCCTCTAGACTTCACCTTCTCCTTCTCCTTCTTCTGTTTCTTCTGATTCACCGTCCAGACTTCACCTTCTCCTTCTCCTTCTTCTACTACTTCTGATTCACCCTCCAGACTTCACCTTCTCCTTCTCCTTCTTCTACTTCTTCTGATTCACCCTCCAGACTTCACCTTCTCCTTCTCCTTCTTCTGCTTCTTCTGATTCACCCTCCTGACTTCACCTTCTCCTTCTTCTTCTTCTACTTCTTCTGATTCACCCTCCTGACTTCACCTTCTCCTTCTCCTTCTTCTACTTCTTCTGCTTCACCCTCCAGACTTCACCTTCTCCTTCTCCTTCTTCTACTTCTTCTGATTCACCCTCCAGACTTGACCTTCTCCTTCTCCTTCTTCTACTTATTCTGATTCACCCTCCAGACTTCACCTTCTCCTTCTCCTTCTTCTGCTTCTTCTGCTTCACCGTCCTGACTTCACCTTCTCCTTCTCCTTCTTCTACTTCTTCTGATTCACCCTCCAGACTTCTCCTTCTCCTTCTCCTTCGTCTACTTCTTCTGATTCACGCTCCAGACTACACCTTCTCCTTCTCCTTCTTCTACTTCTTCTGATTCACCCTCCAGACTTCACCTTCTCCTTCTCCTTCTTCTGTTTCTTCTGATTCACCGTCCAGACTTCACCTTCTCCTTCTCCTTCTTCTACTACTTCTGATTCACCCTCCAGACTTCACCTTCTCCTTCTCCTTCTTCTACTTCTTCTGATTCACCCTCCAGACTTCATCTTCTCCTTCTCCTTCTTCTGCTTCTTCTGATTCACCCTCCAGACTTCACCTTCTCCTTCTCCTTCTTCTGCTTCTTCTGATTCACCCTCCAGACTTCACCTTCTCCTTCTCCTTCTTCTACTTCTTCTGATTCACCCTCCAGACTTCACCTTCTCCTTCTCCTTCTTCTACTTCTTCTGATTCACCCTCCAGTCTTCACCTTCTCCTTCTCCTTCTTCTGTTTCTTCTGCTTCACCCTCCAGACTTCACCTTCTCCTTCTCTTTCTTCTGCTTCTTCTGATTCACCCTCCAGACTTCACCTTCTCCTTCTCCTTCTTCTGATTCTTCTGATTCACCCTCCAGACTTCACCTTCTCCTTCTCCTTCTTTTGCTTCTTCTAATTCACCCTCCTGACTTCACCTTCTCCTTCTCCTTCTTCTACTTCTTCTGCTTCACCCTCCAAACATCACCTTCTCCTTCTCCTTCTTCTACTTCTTCTGATTCACCCTCCAGACTTCATCTTCTCCTTCTCCTTCTTCTGCTTCTTCTGATTCACCCTCCAGACTTCACCTTCTCCTTCTCCTTATTCTGCTTCTTCTGATTCACCCTCCAGACTTCACCTTCTCCTTCTCCTTATTCTGCTTCTTCTGATTCACCCTCCAGACTTCACCTTCTCCTTCTCCTTCCTCTGCTTCTTCTGATTCACCCTCCAGACTTCACCTTCTCCTTCTCCTACTTCTACTTCTTCTGATTCAGCCTCCTGACTTCACCTTCTCCTTCTCCTTCTTCTACTTCTTCTGCTTCACCCTCCAGACGTCTCCTTCTCATTCTCCTTCTTCTACTTCTTCTGATTCACCCTCCAGAATTCACCTTCTCCTTCTCCTTCTTCTGCTTCTTCTGATTCACCCTCCAGACTTCACCTTCTCCTTCTCCTTATTCTGCTTCTTCTGATTCACCCTCCAGACTTCACCTTCTCCTTCTCCTTCTTCTGCTTCTTCTGATTCACACTCCAGACTTCACCTTCTCCTTCTCCTTCTTCTACTTCTTCTGATTCACCCTCCAGACTTCACCTTCTCCTTCTCTTCCTTCTGCTTCTTCTGATTCACCCTCCAGACTTCACCTTCTCCTTCTCCTTCTTCTGATTCTTCTGATTCACCCTCCAGACTTCACCTTCTTCTTCTCCTTCTTCTGCTTCTTCTGATTCACCCTCCTGACTTCACCTTCTCCTTCTCCTTCTTCTACTTCTTCTGATTCACCCTCCTGACTTCACCGTCTCCTTCTCCTTCTTCTACTTCTTCTGCTTCACCCTCCAGACTTCACCTTCTCCTTCTCCTTCTTCTACTTCTTCTGATTCACCCTCCAGACTTGACCTTCTCCTTCTCCTTCTTCTACTTCTTCTGATTCACCCTCCAGACTTCACCTTCTCCTTCTCCTTCTTCTGCTTCTTCTGCTTCACCGTCCGGACTTCACCTTCTCCTTCTCCTTCTTCTACTTCTTCTGCTTCATCCCCCTGACATCACCTGCTCCTTCTCCTTCTTCTGCTTCTTCTGATTCACCCTCCTAACTTCACCTTCTCCTTCTCCTTCTTCTGCTTCTTCTGATTCACCCTCCTGACTTCACCTTCTCCTTCTCCTTCTTCTGCTTCTTCTGATTCACCCTCCAGACTTCACCTTCTCCTTCTCCTTCTTCTGCTTCTTCTGATTCACCCTCCAGACTTCACCTTCTCCTTCTCCTTCTTCTGCTTCTTCTGATTCACCCTCCAGACTTCATCTTCTCCTTCTCCTTCTTCTGCTTCTTCTGATTCACCCTCCAGACATCACCTTCTCATTCTCCTTCTTCTACTTCTTCTGATTCACCCTCCAGACTTCACCTTCTCCTTCTCCTTCTTCTACTTCTTCTGATTCACCCTCCAGTCTACACCTTCTCCTTCTCCTTCTTCTGTTTCTTCTGCTTCACCCTCCAGACTTCACCTTCTCCTTCTCTTTCTTCTGCTTCTTCTGATTCACCCTCCAGACTTCACCTTTTCCTTCTCCTTCTTCTGATTCTTCTGATTCACCCTCCAGACTTCACCTTCTCCTTCTCCTTCTTCTACTTCTTCTGATTCACCCTCCTGACTTCACCTTCTCCTTCTCCTTCTTCTACTTCTTCTGCTTCACCCTCCAGACTTCACCTTCTCCTTCTCCTTCTTCTACTTCTTCTGATTCACCCTTCAGACTTCACCTTCTCCTTCTCCTTTTTCTGCTTCTTCTGATTCACCCTCCAGACTTCACCTTCTCCTTCTCCTTATTCTGCTTCTTCTGATTCACCCTCCAGACTTCACCTCTCCTTCTCCTTCTTCTGCTTCTTCTGATTCACCCTCCAGACTTCACCTTCTCCTTCTCCTTCTTCTGCTTCTTCTGATTCACCCTCCAGACTTCACCTTCTCCTTCTCCTTCGTCTACTTCTTCTGATTCACCCTCCAGACAACACCTTCTCCTTCTCCTTCTTCTACTTCTTCTGATTCACCCTCCAGACTTCACCTTCTCCTTCTCCTTCTTCTGCTTCTTCTGATTCACCCTCCTGACTTCACCTTCTCCTTCTCCTTCTTCTACTTCTTCTGGTTCACCCTCCTGACTTCACCTTCTCCTTCTCCTTCTTCTACTTCTTCTGCTTCACCCTCCAGACTTCACCTTCTCCTTCTCCTTCTTCTACTTCTTCTGATTCACGCTCCTGACTTGACCTTCTCCTTCTCCTTCTTCTACTTATTCTGATTCACCCTCCAGACTTCACATTCTCCTTCTCCTTCTTCTGCTTCTTCTGCTTCACCGTCCTGACTTCACCTGCTCCTTCTCCTTCTTCTGCTTCTTCTTATTCACCCTCCTAACTTCACCTTCTCCTTCTCCTTCTTCTGCTTCTTCTGATTCACCCTCCTGACTTCACCTTCTCCTTCTCCTTCTTCTGCTTCTTCTGATTCACCCTCCAGACTTCACCTTCTCCTTCTCCTTCTTCGGCTTCTTCTGATTCACCCTCCAGACTTCACCTTCTCCTTCTCCTTCTTCTGATTCTTCTGATTCACCCTCCAGACTTCACCTTCTCCTTCTCCTTCTTCTGCTTCTTCTGATTCACCCTCCTGACTTCACCTTCTCCTTCTCCTTCTTCTACTTCTTCTGATTCACCCTCCTGACTTCACCTTCTCCTTCTCCTTCTTCTACTTCTTCTGCTTCACCCTCCAGACTTCACCTTCTCCTTCTCCTTCTTCTGCTTCTTCTGATTCACCCTCCAGACTTCTCCTTCTCCTTCTCCTTCTTCTGCTTCTTCTGATTCACCCTCCAGACTTCACCTTCTCCTTCTCCTTCTTCTACTTCTTCTGATTCACCCTCCAGACTTCACCTTCTCCTTCTCCTTGTTCTACTTCTTCTGATTCACCCTCCAGTCTTCACCTTCTCCTTCTCCTTCTTCTGTTTCTTCTGCTTCACCCTCCAGACTTCACCTTCTCCTTCTCTTTCTTCTGCTTCTTCTGATTCACCCTCCAGACTTCACCTTCTACTTCTCCTTCTTCTGATTCTTCTGATTCACGCTCCAGACTTCACCTTCTCCTTCTCCTTCTTCTGCTTCTTCTGATTCACCCTCCTGACTTCACCTTCTCCTTCTTCTTCTTCTACTTCTTCTGATTCACCCTCCTGACTTCACCTTCTCCTTCTCCTTCTTCTACTTCTTCTGCTTCACCCTCCAGACTTCACCTTCTCCTTCTCCTTCTTCTACTTCTTCTGATTCACCCTCCAGACTTCATCTTCTCCTTCTCCTTCTTCTGCTTCTTCTGATTCACCCTCCAGATTTCACCTTCTCCTTCTCCTTCTTCTGCTTCTTCTGATTCACCCTCCAGACTTCACCTTCTCCTTCTCCTTATTCTGCTTCTTCTGATTCACCCTCCAGACTTCACCTTCTCCTTCTCCTTCCTCTGCTTCTTCTGATTCACCCTCCAGACTTCACCATCTCCTTCTCCTTCTTCTGATTCTTCTGATTCACCCTCCAGACTTCACCTTCTCCTTCTCCTTCTTCTGCTTCTTCTGATTCACCCTCCTGACTTCACCTTCTCCTGCTCCTTCTTCTACTTCTTCTGATTCACCCTCCTGACTTCACCTTCTCCTTCTCCTTCTTCTACTTCTTCTGCTTCACCCTCCAGACTTCACCTTCTCCTTCTCCTTCATCTACTTCTTCTGATTCACCCTCCAGACTTCACCTTCTCCTTGTCCTTCTTCTGCTTCTTCTGATTCACCCTCCAGACTTCACCTTCTCCTTCTCCTTCTTCTGCTTCTTCTGCTTCACCGTCCTGACTTCACCTTCTCCTTCTCCTTCTTCTACTTCTTCTGCTTCATCCCCCTGACATCACCTGCTCCTTCTCCTTCTTCTGCTTCTTCTGATTCACCCTCCTAACTTCACCTTCTCCTTCTCCTTCTTCTGCTTCTTCTGATTCACCCTCCTGACTTCACCTTCTCCTTCTCCTTCTTCTGCTTCTTCTGATTCACCCTCCAGACTTCACCTTCTCCTTCTCTTTCTTCTGCTTCTTCTGATTCACCCTCCAGACTTCACCTTCTCCTTCTCCTTCTTCTGATTCTTCTGATTCACCCTCCAGACTTCACCTTCTCCTTCTCCTTCTTCTGCTTCTTCTGATTCACCCTCCTGACTTCACCTTCTCCTTCTCCTTCTTCTACTTCTTCTGATTCACCCTCCTGACTTCACCTTCTCCTTCTCCTTCTTCTACTTCTTCTGCTTCACCCTCCAGACTTCACCTTCTCCTTCTCCTTATTCTACTTCTTCTGATTCACCCTCCAGACTTCACCTTCTCCTTCTCCTTCTTTTGCTTCTTCTGCTTCACACTCCAGACTTCACCTTCTCCTTCTCCTTCTTCTGCTTCTTCTGATTCACCCTCCTTACTTCACCTTCTCCTTCTCCTTCTTCTGCTTCTTCTGATTCACCCTCCTGACTTCACCTTCTCCTTCTCCTTATTCTGCTTCTTCTGTTTCACCCTCCAGACTTCACCTTCTCCTTCTCCTTCTTCTGCTTCTTCTGATTCACCCTCCAGACTTCACCTTCTCCTTCTCCTTCTTCTGCTTCTTCTGATTCACCCTCCAGACTTCACCTTCTCCTTCTCCTTCTTCTACTTCTTCTGATTCACCCTCCAGACTTCACCTTCTCCTTCTCCTTCTTCTGCTTCTTCTGGTTCACCCTCCAGACTTCACCTTCTCCTTCTCCTACTTCTGCATCTTCTGATTCACCCTCCAGACTTCACCTTCTCCTTCTCCTTATTCTGCTTCTTCTGATTCACCCTCTAGACTTCACCTTCTCCTTCTCCTTCTTCTGCTTCTTCTGATTCACACTCCAGACTTCACCTTCTCCTTCTCCTTCTTCTACTTCTTCTGATTCACCCTCCAGACTTCACCTTCTCCTTCTCTTTCTTCTGCTTCTTCTGATTCACCCTCCAGACTTCACCTTCTCCTTCTCCTTCTTCTGATTCTTCTGATTCACCCTCCAGACTTCACCTTCTCCTTCTCCTTCTTCTGCTTCTTCTGATTCACCCTCCTGACTTCACCTTCTCCTTCTCCTTCTTCTACTTCTTCTGATTCACCCTCCTGACTTCACCTTCTCCTTCTCCTTCTTCTACTTCTTCTGCTTCACCCTCCAGACTTCACCTTCTCCTTCTCCTTATTCTACTTCTTCTGATTCACCCTCCAGACTTGACCTTCGCCTTCTCCTTCTTCTACTTCTTCTGATTCACCCTCCAGACTTCACCTTCTCCTTCTCCTTCTTCTGCTTCTTCTGCTTCACCGTCCTGACTTCACCTTCTCCTTCTTCTACTTCTTCTGCTTCATCCCCCTGACATCACCTGCTCCTTCTCCTTCTTCTGCTTCTTCTGATTCACCCTCCTAACTTCACCTTCTCCTTCTCCTTCTTCTGCTTCTTCTGATTCACCCTCCTGACTTCACCTTCTCCTTCTCCTTCTTCTGCTTCTTCTGATTCACCCTCCAGACTTCACCTTCTCCTTCTCTTTCTTCTGCTTCTTCTGATTCACCCTCCAGACCTCACCTTCTCCTTCTCCTTCTTCTGATTCTTCTGATTCACCCTCCAGACTTCACCTTCTCCTTCTCCTTCTTCTGCTTCTTCTGATTCACCCTCCTGACTTCACCTTCTCCTTCTCCTTCTTCTGCTTCTTCTGATTCACCCTCCAGACTTCACCTTCTCCTTCTCCTTCTTCTACTTCTTCTGATTCACCCTCCAGACTTCACCTTCTCCTTCTCCTTCTTCTGCTTCTTCTGGTTCACCCTCCAGACTTCACCTTCTCCTTCTCCTTCGTCTACTTCTTCTGATTCACCCTCCAGACTACACCTTCTCCTTCTCCTTCTTCTACTTCTTCTGATTCACCCTCCAGACTTCACCTTCTCCTTCTCCTTCTTCTGTTTCTTCTGATTCACCCTCCAGACTTCACCTTCTCCTTCTCCTTCTTCTACTTCTTCTGATTCACCCTCCAGACTTCACATTCTCCTTCTCCTTCTTCTACTTCTTCTGCTTCTCCCTCCAGACTTCACCTTCTCCTTCTCCTTCTTCTGCTTCTTCTGATTCACCCTCCAGACTTCACCTTCTCCTTCTCTTTCTTCTGCTTCTTCTGATTCACCCTCCAGACTTCACCTCCTCCTTCTCCTTCTTCTGATTCTTCTGATTCACCCTCCTTACTTCACCTTCTCCTTCTCCTTCTTCTGCTTCTTCTGATTCACCCTCCTGACTTCACCTTCTCCTTCTCCTTCTTCTACTTCTTCTGATTCACCCTCCTGACTTCACCTTCTCCTTCTCCTTCTTCTACTTCTTCTGCTTCACCCTCCAGACTTCACCTTCTCCTTCTCCTTCTTCTACTTCTTCTGATTCACCCTCCAGACTTCACCTTTTCCTACTCCTTCTTTTGCTTCTTCTGCTTCACACTCCAGACTTCACCTTCTCCTTCTCCTTCTTCTGCTTCTTCTGATTCACCCTCCTTACTTCACCTTCTCCTTCTCCTTCTTCTGCTTCTTCTGATTCACCCTCCTGACTTCACCTTCTCCTTCTCCTTATTCTGCTTCTTCTGTTTCACCCTCCAGACTTCACCTTCTCCTTCTCCTTCTTCTGCTTCTTCTGATTCACCCTCCAGACTTCACCTTCTCCTTCTCCTTCTTCTGCTTCTTCTGATTCACCCTCCAGACTTCACCTTCTCCTTCTCCTTCTTCTGCTTTTTCTGATTCACCCTCCAGACTTCACCTTCTCCTTCTCCTTCTTCTACTTCTTCTGATTCACCCTCCAGACTTCACCTTCTCCTTCTCTTTCTTCTGCTTCTTCTGATTCACCCTCCAGACTTCACCTTCTCCTTCTCCTTCTTCTGATTCTTCTGATTCACCCTCCAGACTTTACCTTCTCTTTCTCCTTCTTCTGCTTCTTCTGATTCACGCTCCTGACTTCACCTTCTCCTTCTCCTTCTTCTACTTCTTCTGATTCACCCTCCTGACTTCACCTTCTCCTTCTTCTGCTTCACCCTCCAGACTTCACCTTCTCCTTCTCCTTCTTCTACTTCTTCTGATTCACCCTCCAGACTTCACCTTCTCCTTCTCCTTCTTCTACTTCTTCTGATTCACCCTCCTGACTTCACCTTCTCCTTCTCCTTCTTCTACTTCTTCTGCTTCACCCTCCAGACTTCACCTTCTCCTTCTCCTTCTTCTACTTCTTCTGATTCACCCTTCAGACTTCACCTTCTCCTTCTCCTTTTTCTGCTTCTTCTGATTCACCCTCCAGACTTCACCTTCTCCTTCTCCTTATTCTTCTTCTTCTGATTCACCCTCCAGACTTCACCTTCTCCTTCTCCTTCTTCTGCTTCTTCTGATTCACCCTCCAGACTTCACCTTCTCCTTTTCCTTCTTCTGCTTCTTCTGATTCACCCTCCAGACTTCACCTTCTCCTTCTCCTTCTTCTGCTTTTTCTGATTCACCCTCCAGACTTCACCTTCTCCTTCTCCTTCTTCTACTTCTTCTGATTCACCCTCCAGACTTCACCTTCTCCTTCTCTTTCTTCTGCTTCTTCTGATTCACCCTCCAGACTTCACCTTCTCCTTCTCCTTCTTCTGATTCTTCTGATTCACCGTCCAGACTTCACCTTCTCCTTCTCCTTCTTCTGCTTCTTCTGATTCACCCTACTGACTTCACCTTCTCCTTCTCCTTCTTCTACTTCTTCTGATTCACCCTCCTGACTTCACCTTCTCCTTCTCCTTCTTCTACTTCTTCTGCTTCACCCTCCAGACTTCACCTTCTCCTTCTCCTTCTTCTGCTTCTTCTGATTCACCCTCCAGACTTCACCTTCTCCTTCTCCTTCTTTTGCTTCTTCTGCTTCACACTCCAGACTTCACCTTCTCCTTCTCCTTCTTCTGCTTCTTCTGATTCACCCTCCTTACTTCACCTTCTCCTTCTCCTTCTTCTGCTTCTTCTGATTCACCCTCCTGACTTCACCTTCTCCTTCTCCTTATTCTGCTTCTTCTATTTCACCCTCCAGACTTCACCTTCTCCTTCTCCTTCTTCTGCTTCTTCTGATTCACCCTCCAGACTTCACCTTCTCCTTCTCCTTCTTCTACTTCTTCTGATTCACCGTCCAGACTTCACCTTCTCCTTCTCCTTCTTCTGCTTCTTCTGGTTCACCCTCCAGACATCACCTTCTCCTTCTCCTTCGTCTACTTCTTCTGATTCACCCTCCAGACTACACCTTCTCCTTCTCCTTCTTCTACTTCTTCTGATTCACCCTCCAGACTTCACCTTCTCCTTCTCCTTCTTCTGTTTCTTCTGATTCACCCTCCAGACTTCACCTTCTCCTTCTCCTTCTTCTACTTCTTCTGATTCACCCTCCAGACTTCACCTTCTCCTTCTCCTTCTTCTACTTCTTCTGATTCACCCTCCAGACTTCACCTTCTCCTTCTCCTTCTTCTACTTCTTCTGCTTCTCCCTCCAGACTTCACCTTCTCCTTCTCCTTCTTCTGCTTCTTCTGATTCACCCTCCAGACTTCACCTTCTCCTTCTCTTTCTTCTGCTTCTTCTGATTCACCCTCCAGACTTCACCTTCTCCTTCTCCTTCTTCTGATTCTTCTGATTCACCCTCCAGACTTCACCTTCTCCTTCTCCTTCTTCTGCTTCTTCTGATTCACCCTCCTGACTTCACCTTCTCCTTCTCCTTCTTCTACTTCTTCTGATTCACCCTCCTGACTTCACCTTCTCTTTCTCCTTCTTCTACTTCTTCTGCTTCACCCTCCAGACTTCACCTTCTCCTTCTCCTTCTTCTACTTCTTCTGAATCACCCTCCAGACTTCACCTTCTCCTTCTCCTTCTTTTGCTTCTTCTGCTTCACACTCCAGACTTCACCTTCTCCTTCTCCTTCTTCTGCTTCTTCTGATTCACCCTCCTTACTTCACCTTCTCCTTCTCCTTCTTCTGCTTCTTCTGATTCACCCTCCTGACTTCACCTTCTCCTTCTCCTTATTCTGCTTCTTCTGTTTCACCCTCCAGACTTCTCCTTCTCCTTCTCCTTCTTCTGCTTCTTCTGATTCACCCTCCAGACTTCACCTTCTCCTTCTCCTTCTTCTGCTTCTTCTGATTCACCCTCCAGACTTCAC
Source organism: Somniosus microcephalus (assembly GCF_052327205.1). Taxonomy (NCBI): domain Eukaryota; kingdom Metazoa; phylum Chordata; class Chondrichthyes; order Squaliformes; family Somniosidae; genus Somniosus; species Somniosus microcephalus. The sequence goes on along the minus strand of NW_028225599.1, from coordinate 34,516 downwards.
CTTCTCCTTCTCCTTCTTCTACTTCTTCTGATTCACCCTCCAGACTTCACCTTCTCCTTCTCCTTCTTCTACTTCTTCTGCTTCTCCCTCCAGACTTCACCTTCTCCTTCTCCTTCTTCTGCTTCTTCTGATTCACCCTCCAGACTTCACCTTCTCCTTCTCCTTCTTCTACTTCTTCTGATTCACCCTCCAGACTTCACCTTCTCCTTCTCCTTCTTCTACTTCTTCCGATTCACCCTCCTGACTTCACCTTCTCCTTCTCCTTCTTCTGCTGCTTCTGCTTCACCCTCCTGACTTCACCTTCTCCTTCTCCTTCTTCTCCTTCTTCTGATTCACCCTCCAGACTTCACCTTCTCCTTCTCCTTCTTCTGCTTCCTCTGCTTCACCCTCCAGACTTCACCTTCTCCTTCTCCTTCTTATGCTTCTTCTGCTTCGACCTCCAGACATCACCTTCTCCTTCTCCTTCTTCTGCTTCTTCTGCTTCACCCTCCAGACTTCACCTTCTCCTTCTCCTTCTTCTGCATCTTCTGCTTCACTCTCCTGACTTCACCTTCTCCTTCTCCTTCTTCTACTTCTTCTGATTCACCCTCCAGACTTCACCTTCTCCTTCTCCTTCTTCTGCTTCTTCTGCTGCGCCCTCCAGACTTCACCTTCTCCTTCTCCTTCTTCTGCTTCTCCTGCTTCACCGTCCTGACTTCACCTTCTCCTTCTCCTTCTTCTACTTCTTCTGCTTCACCCCCCTGACTTCACCTGCTCCTTCTCCTTCTTCTGCTTCTTCTGATTCACCCTCCTAACTTCACCTTCTCCTTCTCCTTCTTCTGCTTCTTCTGATTCACCCTCCTGACTTCACCTTCTCCTTCTCCTTCTTCTGCTTCTTCTGATTCACCCTCCAGACTTCACCTTCTCCTTCTCCTTCTTCTGCTTCTTCTGTTTCACCCTCCAGACTTCACCTTCTCCTTCTCCTTCTTCTGCTTCTTCTGATTCACCCTCCAGACTTCATCTTCTCCTTCTCCTTCTTCTGCTTCTTCTGATTCACCCTCCAGACTTCACCTTCTCCTTCTCCTTCTTCTACTTCTTCTGATTCACCCTCCAGACTTCACCTTCTCCTTCTCCTTCTTCTACTTCTTCAGATTCACCCTCCAGTCTTCACCTTCTCCTTCTCCTTCTTCTGTTTCTTCTGCTTCACCCACCAGACTTCACCTTCTCCTTCTCTTTCTTCTGCTTTTTCTGATTCACCCTCCAGACTTCACCCTCTCCTTCTCCTTCTTCTAATTCTTCTGATTCACCCTCCAGACTTCATCTTCTCCTTCTCCTTCTTCTGCTTCTTCTGATTCACCCTCCTGACTTCACCTTCTCCTTCTCCTTCTTCTACTTCTTCTGATTCACCCTCCTGACTTCACCTTCTCCTTCTCCTTCTTCTACTTCTTCTGCTTCACCCTCCAGACTTCACCTTCTCCTTCTCCTTCTTCTACTTCTTCTGATTCACCCTCCAGACTTCACCTTCTCCTTCTCTTGCTTCTTCTGCTTCACACTCCAGACTTCACCTTCTCCTTCTCCTTCTTCTGCTTCTTCTGATTCACCCTCCTTCCTTCACCTTCTCCTTCTCCTTCTTCTGCTTCTTCTGATTCACCCTCCTGACTTCACCTTCTCCTTCTCCTTATTCTGCTTCTTCTGTTTCACCCTCCAGACTTCACCTTCTCCTTCTCCTTCTTCTGCTTCTTCTGATTCACCCTCCAGACTTCACCTTCTCCTTCTCCTTCTTCTGCTTCTTCTGATTCACCCTCCAGACTTCACCTTCTCCTTCTCCTTCGTCCACTTCTTCTGATTCACCCTCCAGACTACACCTTCTCCTTCTCCTTCTTCTACTTCTTCTGATTCACCCTCCAGACTTCACCTTCTCCTTCTCCTTCTTCTGTTTCTTCTGATTCACCCTCCAGACTTCACCTTCTCCTTCTCCTTCTTCTACTTCTTCTGATTCACCCTCCAGACTTCACCTTCTCCTTCTCCTTCTTCTACTTCTTCTGCTTCTCCCTCCAGACTTCACCTTCTCCTTCTCCTTCTTCTGCTTCTTCTGATTCACCCTCCAGACTTCACCTTCCCCTTCTCCTTCTTCTACTTCTTCTGATTCACCCTCCAGACTTCACCTTCTCCTTCTCCTTCTTCTACTTCTTCCGATTCACCCTCCTGACTTCACCTTCTCCTTCTCCTTCTTCTGCTTCTTCTGATTCACCCTCCTGACTTCACCTTCTCCTTCTCCTTCTTCTACTTCTTCTGATTCACCCTCCAGACTTCACCTTCTCCTTCTCCTTCTTCTGCTTCTGCTGCTTCACCCTCCAGACTTCACCTTCTCCTTCTCCTTCTTCTGCTTCTTCTGATTCGCCCTCCAGACATCACCTTCTCCTTCTCCTTCTTCTGCTTCTTCTGATTCACCCTCCAGACTTCACCTTCTCCTTCTCCTTCTTCTACTTCTTCTGATTCACCCTCCAGACTTCACCTTCTACTTCTCCTTCTTCTACTTCTTCTGATTCACCCTCCAGACTTCACCTTCTCCTTCTCCTTCTTCTACTTCTTCCGATTCACCCTCCTGACTTCACCTTCTCCTTCTCCTTCTTCTGCTTCTTCTGCTTCACCCTCCTGACTTCACCTTCTCCTTCTCCTTCTTCTACTTCTTCTGATTCACCCTCCAGACTTCACCTTCTCCTTCTCCTTCTTCTGCTTCCTCTGCTTCACCCTCCAGACTTCACCTTCTCCTTCTCCTTCTTCTGCTTCTTCTGCTTCGCCCTCCAGACATCACCTTCTCCTTCTCCTTCTTCTGCTTCACCCTCCAGACTTCACCTTCTCCTTCTCCTCCTTCTGCTTCTTCTGTTTCACTCTACTGACTTCACCTTCTCCTTCTCCTTCTTCTACTTCTTCTGATTCACCCTCCAGACTTCACCTTCTCCTTCTCCTTCTTCTGCTTCTTCTGCTTCACCCTCCAGACTTCACCTTCTCCTTCTCCTTCTTCTGCTTCTTCTGCTGCGCCCTCCAGACTTCACCTTCTCCTTCTCCTTCTTCTGCTTCTTCTGCTTCACCGTCCTGACTTCACCTTCTCCTTCTCCTTCTTCTACTTCTTCTGCTTCACCCCCTGACTTCACCTGCTCCTTCTCCTTCTTCTGCTTCTTCTGATTCACCCTCCTAACTTCACCTTCTCCTTCTCCTTCTTCTGCTTCTTCTGATTCACCCTCCAGACTTCACCTTCTCCTTCTCCTTCTTCTGCTTCTTCTGATTCACCCTCCAGACTTCACCTTCTCCTTCTTCTACTTCTTCTGATTCACCCTCCAGACTTCACCTTCTCCTTCTCCTTCTTCTCCTTCTTCAGATTCACCCTCCAGTCTTCACCTTCTCCTTCTCCTTCTTCTGTTTCTTCTGCTTCTCCCTCCAGACTTCACCTTCTCCTTCTCTTTCTTCTGCTTCTTCTGATTCACCCTCCAGACTTCACCCTCTCCTTCTCCTTCTTCTGATTCTTCTGATTCACCCTCCAGACTTCACCTTCTCCTTCTCCTTCTTCTGCTTCTTCTGCTTCGCCCTCCAGACATCACCTTCTCCTTCTCCTTCTTCTGCTTCTTCTGCTTCACCCTCCAGACTTCACCTTCTCCTTCTCCTTCTTCTGCTTCTTCTGCTTCACTCTCCTGACTTCACCTTCTCCTTCTCCTTCTTCTACTTCTTCTGATTCACCCTCCAGACTTCACCTTCTCCTTCTCCTTCTTCTGCTTCTTCTGCTTCACCCTCCAGACTTCACCTTCTTCTCCTTCTTCTGCTTCTTCTGCTGCGCCCTCCAGACTTCACCTTCTCCTTCTCCTTCTTCTGCTTCTTCTGCTTCACCGTCCTGACTTCACCTTCTCCTTCTCCTTCTTCTACTTCTTCTGCTTCACCCCCTGACTTCACCTGCTCCTTCTCCTTCTTCTACTTCTTCTGATTCACCCTCCTAACTTCACCTTCTCCTTCTCCTCCTTCTGCTTCTTCTGATTCACCCTCCTGACTTCACCTTCTCCTTCTCCTTCTTCTGCTTCTTCTGATTCACCCTCCAGACTTCACCTTCTTCTTCTCCTTCTTCTGCTTCTTCTGTTTCACCCTCCAGACTTCACCTTCTCCTTCTCCTTCTTCTGCTTCTTCTGATTCACCCTCCAGACTTCATCTTCTCCTTCTCCTTCTTCTGCTTCATCTGATTCACCCTCCAGACTTCACCTTCTCCTTCTCCTTCTTCTGCTTCTTCTGATTCACCCTCCAGACTTCACCTTCTCCTTCTTCTACTTCTTCTGATTCACCCTCCAGACTTCACCTTCTCCTTCTCCTTCTTCTCCTTCTTCAGATTCACCCTCCAGTCTTCACCTTCTCCTTCTCCTTCTTCTGTTTCTTCTGCTTCACCCTCCAGACTTCACCTTCTCCTTCTCTTTCTTCTGCTTCTTCTGATTCACCCTCCAGACTTCACCCTCTCCTTCTCCTTCTTCTGATTCTTCTGATTCACTCTCCAGACTTCACCTTCTCCTTCTCCTTCTTCTGCTTCTTCTGATTCACCCTCCAGACTTCACCTTCTCCTTCTCCTTCTTCTGCTTCTTCTGATTCACCCTCCAGACTTCATCTTCTCCTTCTCCTTCTTCTGCTTCTTCTGATTCACCCTCCAGACTTCACCTTCTCCTTCTCCTTCTTCTGCTTCTTCTGATTCACCCTCCAGACTTCACCTTCTCCTTCTCCTTCTTCTACTTCTTCTGATTCACCCTCCAGACTTCACCTTCTCCTTCTCCTTCTTCTACTTCTTCAGATTCACCCTCCAGTCTTCACCTTCTCCTTCTCCTTCTTCTGTTTCTTCTGCTTCACCCTCCAGACTTCACCTTCTCCTTCTCTTTCTTCTGCTTCTTCTGATTCACCCTCCAGACTTCAACTTCTCCTTCTCCTTCTTCTGATTCTTCTGATTCACCCTCCAGCCTTCACCTTCTCCTTCTCCTTCTTCTGCTTCTTCTGATTCACCCTCCTGACTTCACCTTCTCCTTCTCCTTCTTCTACTTCTTCTGATTAACCCTCCTGACTTCACCTTCTCCTTCTCCTTCTTCTACTTCTTCTGCTTCACCCTCCAGACTTCACCTTCTCCTTCTCCTTCTTCTACTTCTTCTGATTCACCCTCCAGACTTCACCTTCTCCTTCTCCTTCTTTTGCTTCTTCTGCTTCACACTCCAGACTTCACCTTCTCCTTCTCCTTCTTCTGCTTCTTCTGATTCACCCTCCTTACTTCACCTTCTCCTTCTCCTTCTTCTGCTTCTTCTGATTCACCCTCCTGACTTCACCTTCTCCTTCTCCTTATTCTGCTTCTTCTGTTTCACCCTCCAGACTTCACCTTCTCCTTCACCTTCTTCTGCTTCTTCTGATTCACCCTCCAGACTTCACCTTCTCCTTCTCCTTCTTCTGCTTCTTCTGATTCACCCTCCAGACTTCACCTTCTTCTTCTCCTTCTTCTACTTCTTCTGATTCACCCTCCAGACTTCACCTTCTCCTTCTCCTTCTTCTGCTTCTTCTGATTCACCCTCCAGACTTCACCTTCTCCTTCTCCTTCGTCTACTTCTTCTGATTCACCCTCCAGACTACACCTTCTCCTTCTCCTTCTTCTACTTCTTCTGATTCACCCTCCAGACTTCACCTTCTCCTTCTCCTTCTTCTGTTTCTTCTGATTCACCCTCCAGACTTCACCTTCTCCTTCTCCTTCTTCTACTTCTTCTGATTCACCCTCCAGACTTCACCTTCTCCTTCTCCTTCTTCTAGTTCTTCTGATTCACCCTCCAGACTTCACCTTCTCCTTCTCCTTCTTCTACTTCTTCTGCTTCTCCCTCCAGACTTCACCTTCTCCTTCTCCTTCTTCTGCTTCTTCTGATTCACCCTCCAGACTTCACCTTCCCCTTCTCCTTCTTCTACTTCTTCTGATTCACCCTCCAGACTTCACCTTCTCCTTCTCCTTCTTCTACTTCTTCTGATTCACCCTCCAGACTTCACCTTCTCCTTCTCCTTCTTCTACTTCTTCCGATTCACCCTCCTGACTTCACCTTCTCCTTCTCCTTCTTCTGCTTCTTCTGCTTCACCCTCCTGACTTCACCTTCTCCTTCTCCTTCTTCTACTTCTTCTGATTCACCCTCCAGACTTCACCTTCTCCTTCTCCTTCTTCTGCTTCTTCTGCTTCACCCTCCAGACTTCACCTTCTCCTTCTCCTTCTTCTGCTTCTTCTGATTCGCCCTCCAGACATCACCTTCTCCTTCTCCTTCTTCTGCTTCTTCTGCTTCACCCTCCAGACTTCACCTTCTCCTTCTCCTTCTTCTGCTTCTTCTGCTTCACTCTCCTGACTTCACCTTCTCCTTCTCCTTCTTCTACTTCTTCTGATTCACCCTCCAGACTTCACCTTCTCCTTCTCCTTCTTCTGCTTCTTCTGCTTCACCCTCCAGACTTCACCTTCTCCTTCTCCTTCTTCTGCTTCTTCTGCTGCGCCCTCCAGACTTCACCTTCTCCTTCTCCTTCTTCTGCTTCTTCTGCTTCACCCTCCTGACTTCACCTTCTCCTTCTCCTTCTTCTACTTCTTCTGTTTCACCCCCCTGACTTCACCTGCTCCTTCTCCTTCTTCTGCTTCTTCTGATTCACCCTCCTAACTTTACCTTCTCCTTCTCCTTCTTCTGCTTCTTCTGATTCACCCTCCTGACTTCACCTTCTCCTTCTCCTTCTTCTGCTTCTTCTAATTCACCCTCCAGACTTCACCTTCTCCTTCTCCTTCTTCTGCTTCTTCTGATTCACCCTCCAGACTTCACCTTCTCCTTCTCCTTCTTCTGCTTCTTCTGATTGACCCTCCAGACCTCACCTTCTCCTTCTCCTTCTTCTACTTCTTCTGATTCACCCTCCAGACTTCATCTTCTCCTTCTCCTTCTTCTGCTTCTTCTGATTCACCCTCCAGACTTCACCTTCTCCTTCTCCTTCTTCTGCTTCTTCTGATTCACCCTCCAGACTTCACCTTCTCCTTCTCCTTCTTCTACTTCTTCTGATTCACCCTCCTGACTTCACCTTCTCCTTCTCCTTCTTCTGCTTCTTCTGCTTCACCCTCCAGACTTCACCTTCTCCTGCTCCTTCTTCTGCTTCTTCTGCTTCACCCTCCAGACTTCACCTTCTCCTTCTCCTTCTTCTGCTCCTTCTGCTTCACCCTCCTGACTTCACCTTCTCCTACTCCTTCTTCTACTTCTTCTGATTCACCCTCCAGACTTCACCTTCTCCTTCTCCTTCTTCTGCTTCTTCTGCTTCACCCTCCAGACTTCACCTTCTCCTTCTCCTTCTTCTGCTTCTTCTCCTTCGCCCTCCAGACTTCACCTTCTCCTTCTCCATCTTCTGCTTCTTCTGCTTCACTCTCCTGACTTCACCTTCTCCTTCTCCTTCTTCTACTTCTTCTGATTCACCCTCCAGACTTCACCTTCTTCTTCTCCTTCTTCTACTTCTTCCGATTCACCCTCCTGACTTCACCTTCTCCTTCTCCTTCTTCTGCTTCTTCTGCTTCACCCTCCTGACGTCACCTTCTCCTTCTCCTTGTTCTACTTCTTCCGATTCACCCTCCAGACTTCACCTTCTCCTTCTCCTTCTTCTGCTTCTTCTGCTTCACCCTCCAGTCTTCACCTTCTCCTTCTCCTTCTTCTGCTTCTTCTGATTGGCCCTCCAGACATCACCTTCTCCTTCTCCTTCTTCTGCTTCTTCTGCTTCACCCTCCAGACTTCACCTTCTCCTTCTCCTTCTTCTGCTTCTTCTGCTTCACTCTCCTGACTTCACCTTCTCCTTCTCCTTCTTCTACTTCTTCTGATTCACCCTCCAGACTTCATCTTCTCCTTCTCCTTCTTCTGCTTCTTCTGCTTCACCCTCCAGACTTCACCTTCTCCTTCTCCTTCTTCTGCTTCTTCTGCTGCGCCCTCCAGACTTCACCTTCTCCTTCTCCTTCTTCTGCTTCTTCTGCTTCACCCTCCTGACTTCACCTTCTCCTTCTCCTTCTTCTACTTCTTCTGTTTCACCCCCCTGACTTCACCTGCTCCTTCTCCTTCTTCTGCTTCTTCTGATTCACCCTCCTAACTTTACCTTCTCCTTCTCCTTCTTCTGCTTCTTCTGATTCACCCTCCTGACTTCACCTTCTCCTTCTCCTTCTTCTGCTTCTTCTAATTCACCCTCCAGACTTCACCTTCTCCTTCTCCTTCTTCTGCTTCTTCTGATTCACCCTCCAGACTTCACCTTCTCCTTCTCCTTCTTCTGCTTCTTCTGTTTGACCCTCCAGACCTCACCTTCTCCTTCTCCTTCTTCTACTTCTTCTGATTCACCCTCCAGACTTCATCTTCTCCTTCTCCTTCTTCTGCTTCTTCTGATTCACCCTCCAGACTTCACCTTCTCCTTCTCCTTCTTCTGCTTCTTCTGATTCACCCTCCAGACTTCACCTTCTCCTTCTCCTTCTTCTACTTCTTCTGATTCACCCTCCTGACTTCACCTTCTCCTTCTCCTTCTTCTGCTTCTTCTGCTACACCCTCCAGACTTCACCTTCTCCTGCTCCTTCTTCTGCTTCTTCTGCTTCACCCTCCAGACTTCACCTTCTCCTTCTCCTTCTTCTGCTCCTTCTGCTTCACCCTCCTGACTTCACCTTCTCCTACTCCTTCTTCTACTTCTTCTGATTCACCCTCCAGACTTCACCTTCTCCTTCTCCTTCTTCTGCTTCTTCTGCTTCACCCTCCAGACTTCACCTTCTCCTTCTCCTTCTTCTGCTTCTTCTCCTTCGCCCTCCAGACTTCACCTTCTCCTTCTCCATCTTCTGCTTCTTCTGCTTCACTCTCCTGACTTCACCTTCTCCTTCTCCTTCTTCTACTTCTTCTGATTCACCCTCCAGACTTCACCTTCTCCTTCTCCTTCTTCTGCTTCTTCTGCTTCACCCTCCAGACTTCAGCTTCTCCTTCTCCTTCTTCTGCTTCTTCTGCTGCGCCCTCCAGACTTCACCTTCTCCTTCTCCTTCTTCTGCTTCTTCTGCTTCACCGTCCTGACTTCACCTTCTCCTTCTCCTTCTTCTACTTCTTCTGCTTCACCCCCCTGACTTCACCTGCTCCTTCTCCTTCTTCTGCTTCTTCTGATTCACCCTCCAACTTCACCTTCTCCTTCTCCTTCTTCTGCTTCTTCTGATTCACCCTCCTGACTTCAACTTCTCCTTCTCCTTCTTCTGCTTCTTCTGATTCACCCTCCAGACTTCACCTTCTCCTTCTCCTTCTTCTGCTTCTTCTGTTTCACCCTCCAGACTTCACCTTCTCCTTCTCCTTCTTCTGCTTCTTCTGATTCACACTCCAGACTTCATCTTCTCCTTCTCCTTCTTCTGCTTCTTCTGATTCACCCTCCAGACTTCACCTTCTCCTTCTCCTTCTTCTGCTTCTTCTGATTCACCCTCCAGACTTCACCTTCTCCTTCTCCTTCTTCTACTTCTTCTGATTCACCCTCCAGACTTCACCTTCTCCTTCTCCTTCTTCTACTTCTTCAGATTCACCCTCCAGTCTTCACCTTCTCCTTCTCCTTCTTCTGTTTCTTCTGCTTCACCCTCCAGACTTCACCTTCTCCTTCTCTTTCTTCTGCTTCTTCTGATTCACCCTCCAGACTTCACCTTCTCCTTCTCCTTCTTCTGATTCTTCTGATTCACCCTCCAAACTTTACCTTCTCCTTCTCCTTCTTCTGCATCTTCTGATTCACCCTCCAGACTTCACCTTCTCCTTCTCCTTCTTCTGCTTCTTCTGATTCACCCTCCAGACTTCATCTTCTCCTTCTCCTTCTTCTGCTTCTTCTGATTCACCCTCCAGACTTCACCTTCTCCTTCTCCTTCTTCTGCTTCTTCTGATTCATCCTCCAGACTTCACCTTCTCCTTCTCTTTCTTCTGCTTCTTCTGATTCACCCTCCAGACTTCACCTTCTCCTTCTCCTTCTTCTGATTCTTCTGATTCACCCTCCAAACTTCACCTTCTCCTTCTCCTTCTTCTGCTTCTTCTGATTCACCCTCCTGACTTCACCTTCTCCTTCTACTTATTCTGCTTCTTCTGTTTCACCCTCCAGACTTCACCTTCTCCTTCTCCTTCTTCTGCTTCTTCTGATTCACCCTCCAGACTTCACCTTCTCCTTCTCCTTCTTCTGCTTCTTCTGATTCACCCTCCAGACTTCACCTTCTGCTTCTCCTTCTTCTACTTCTTCTGATTCACCCTCCAGACTTCATCTTCTCCTTCTCCTTCTTCTGCTTCTTCTGATTCACCCTCCAGACTTCACCTTCTCCTTCTCCTTCGTCTACTTCTTCTGATTCACCCTCCAGACTACACCTTCTCATTCTCCTTCTTCTACTTCTTCTGATTCACCCTCCAGACTTCACCTTCTCCTTCTCCTTCTTCTGTTTCTTCTGATTCACCCTCCAGACTTCACCTTCTCCTTCTCCTTCTTCTACTTCTTCTGATTCACCCTCCAGACTTCACCTTCTCCTTCTCCTTCTTCTACTTCTTCTGATTCACCCTCCAGACTTCACCTTCTCCTTCTCCTTCTTCTACTTCTTCCGATTCACCCTCCTGACTTCACCTTCTTCTTCTCCTTCTTCTGCTTCTTCTGCTTCACCCTCCTGACTTCACCTTCTCCTTCTCCTTCTTCTACTTCTTCTGATTCACCCTCCAGACTTCACCTTCTCCTTCTCCTTCTTCTGCTTCTTCTGCTTCACCCTCCAGACTTCACCTTCTCCTTCTCCTTCTTCTACTTCTTCTGCTTCGCCCTCCAGACATCACCTTCTCCTTCTCCTTCTTCTGCTTCTTCTGCTTCACCCTCCAGACTTCACCTTCTCCTTCTCCTTCTTCTGCTTCTTCTGCTTCACTCTCCTGACTTCACCTTCTCCTTCACCTTCTTCTACTTCTTCTGATTCACCCTCCAGACTTCACCTTCTCCTTCTCCTTCTTCTGCTTCTTCTGCTTCACCCTCCAGACTTCACCTTCTCCTTCTCCTTCTTCTGCTTCTTCTGCTGCGCCCTCCAGACTTCACCTTCTCCTTCTCCTTCTTCTGCTTCTTCTGCTTCACCCTCCTGACTTCACCTTCTCCTTCTCCTTCTTCTACTTCTTCTGCTTCACCCCCCTGACTTCACCTGCTCCTTCTCCTTCTTCTGCTTCTTCTGATTCACCCTCCTAACTTTACCTTCTCCTTCTCCTTCTTCTGCTTCTTCTGATTCACCCTCCTGACTTCACCTTCTCCTTCTCCTTCTTCTGCTTCTTCTAATTCACCCTCCAGACTTCACCTTCTCCTTGTCCTTCTTCTGCTTCTTCTGATTCACCCTCCAGACTTCACCTTCTCCTTCTCCTTCTTCTGCTTCTTCTGATTGACCCTCCAGACCTCACCTTCTCCTTCTCCTTCTTCTACTTCTTCTGATTCACCCTCCAGACTTCATCTTCTCCTTCTCCTTCTTCTGCTTCTTCTGATTCACCCCCCAGACTTCACCTTCTCCTTCTCCTTCTTCTGCTTCTTCTGATTCATCCTCCAGACTTCACCTTCTCCTTCTCCTTCTTCTACTTCTTCTGATTCACCATCCTGACTTCACCTTCTCCTTCTCCTTCTTCTGCTTCTTTTGCTTCACCCTCCAGACTTCACCTTCCCCTGCTCCTTCTTCTGCTTCTTCTGCTTCACCCTCCAGACTTCACCTTCTCCTTCTCCTTCTTCTGCTTCTTCTGCTTCACCCTCCTGACTTCACCTTCTCCTTCTCCTTCTTCTACTTCTTCTGATTCACCCTCCAGACTTCAACTTCTCCTTCTCCTTCTTCTGCTTCTTCTGCTTCACCCTCCAGACTTCACCTTCTCCTTCTCCTTCTTCTGCTTCTTCTGCTTCGCCCTCCAGACTTCACCTTCTCCTTCTCCATCTTCTGCTTCTTCTGCTTCACTCTCCTGACTTCACCTTCTCCTTCTCCTTCTTCTACTTCTTCTGATTCACCCTCCAGACTTCACCTTCTCCTTCTCCTTCTTCTGCTTCTTCTGCTTCACCCTCCAGACTTCACCTTCTCCTTCTCCTTCTTCTGCTTCTTCTGCTTCACCGTCCTGACTTCACCTTCTCCTTCTCCTTCTTCTACTTCTTCTGCTTCACCCCCCTGACTTCACCTGCTCATTCTCCTTCTTCTGCTTCTTCTGATTCACCCTCCTAACTACACCTTCTCCTTCTCCTTCTTCTGCTTCTTCTGATTCACCCTCCTGACTTCACCTTCTCCTTCTTCTGCTTCTTCTGATTCACCCTCCATACTTCACCTTCTCCTTCTCCTTCTTCTGCTTCTTCTGATTCACCCTCCAGACTTCACCTTCTCCTTCTCCTTCTTCTGCTTCTTCTGATTCACCCTCCAGACTTCATCTTCTCCTTCTCCTTCTTCTGCTTCTTCTGATTCACCCTCCAGACTTCACCTCCTCCTTCTCCTTCTTCTGCTTCTTCTGATTCACCCTCCAGACTTCACCTTCTCCTTCTCCTTCTTCTACTTCTTCTGCTTCACCCTCCTGACTTCACCTTCTCCTTCTCCTTCTTCTACTTCTTCTGATTCACCCTCCAGACTTCACCTTCTCCTTCTCCTTCTTCTGCTTCTTGTGCTTCACCCTCCAGACTTCACCTTCTCCTTCTCCTTCTTCTGCTTCTTCTGCTTCGCCCTCCAGACTTCACCTTCTCCTTCTCCATCTTCTGCTTCTTCTGCTTCACTCTCCTGACTTCACCTTCTCCTTCTCCTTCTTCTACTTCTTCTGATTCACCCTCCAGACTTCACCTTCTCCTTCTCCTTCTTCTGCTTCTTCTGCTTCACCCTCCAGACTTCAGCTTCTCCTTCTCCTTCTTCTGCTTCTTCTGCTGCGCCCTCCAGACTTCACCTTCTCCTTCTCCTTCTTCTGCTTCTTCTGCTTCACCGTCCTGGCTTCAACTTCTCCTTCTCCTTCTTCTACTTCTTCTGCTTCACCCCCCTGACTTCACCTGCTCCTTCTCCTTCTTCTCCTTCTTCTGCTGCGCCCTCCAGACTTCACCTTCTCCTTCTCCTTCTTCTGCTTCTTCTGATTCACCCTCCTAACTTTACCTTCTCCTTCTCCTTCTTCTGCTTCTTCTGATTCACCCTCCTGACTTCACCTTCTCCTTCTCCTTCTTCTGCTTCTTCTAATTCACCCTCCAGACTTCACCTTCTCCTTGTCCTTCTTCTGCTTCTTCTGATTCACCCTCCAGACTTCACCTTCTCCTTCTCCTTCTTCTGCTTCTTCTGATTGACCCTCCAGACCTCACCTTCTCCTTCTCCTTCTTCTACTTCTTCTGATTCACCCTCCAGACTTCATCTTCTCCTTCTCCTTCTTCTGCTTCTTCTGATTCACCCCCCAGACTTCACCTTCTCCTTCTCCTTCTTCTGCTTCTTCTGATTCATCCTCCAGACTTCACCTTCTCCTTCTCCTTCTTCTACTTCTTCTGATTCACCATCCTGACTTCACCTTCTCCTTCTCCTTCTTCTGCTTCTTCTGCTTCACCCTCCAGACTTCACCTTCTCCTGCTCCTTCTTCTGCTTCTTCTGCTTCACCCTCCAGACTTCACCTTCTCCTTCTCCTTCTTCTGCTTCTTCTGCTTCACCCTCCTGACTTCACCTTCTCCTTCTCCTTCTTCTACTTCTTCTGATTCACCCTCCAGACTTCACCTTCTCCTTCTCCTTCTTCTGCTTCTTCTGCTTCACCCTCCAGACTTCACCTTCTCCTTCTCCTTCTTCTGCTTCTTCTGCTTCGCCCTCCAGACTTCACCTTCTCCTTCTCCATCTTCTGCTTCTTCTGCTTCACTCTCCTGACTTCACCTTCTCCTTCTCCTTCTTCTACTTCTTCTGATTCACCCTCCAGACTTCACCTTCTCCTTCTCCTTCTTCTGCTTCTTCTGCTTCACCCTCCAGACTTCAGCTTCTCCTTCTCCTTCTTCTGCTTCTTCTGCTGTGCCCTCCAGACTTCACCTTCTCCTTCTCCTTCTTCTGCTTCTTCTGCTTCACCGTCCTGACTTCACCTTCTCCTTCTCCTTCTTCTACTTCTTCTGCTTCACCCCTCTGACTTCACCTGCTCCTTCTCCTTCTTCTGCTTCTTCTGATTCACCCTCCTAACTACACCTTCTCCTTCTCCTTCTTCTGCTTCTTCTGATTCACCCTCCTGACTTCACCTTCTCCTTCTTCTGCTTCTTCTGATTCACCCTCCAGACTTCACCTTCTCCTTCTCCTTCTTCTGCTTCTTCTGATTCACCCTCCAGACTTCACCTTCTCCTTCTCCTTCTTCTACTTCTTCTGCTTCACCCTCCTGACTTCACCTTCTCCTTCTCCTTCTTCTACTTCTTCTGATTCACCCTCCAGACTTCACCTTCTCCTTCTCCTTCTTCTGCTTCTTCTGCTTCACCCTCCAGACTTCACCTTCTCCTTCTCCTTCTTCTGCTTCTTCTGCTTCGCCCTCCAGACTTCACCTTCTCCTTCTCCATCTTCTGCTTCTTCTGCTTCACTCTCCTGACTTCACCTTCTCCTTCTCCTTCTTCTACTTCTTCTGATTCTCCCTCCAGACTTCACCTTCTCCTTCTCTTTCTTCTGCTTCTTCTGCTTCACCCTCCAGACTTCAGCTTCTCCTTCTCCTTCTTCTGCTTCTTCTGCTGCGCCCTCCAGACTTCACCTTCTCCTTCTCCTTCTTCTGCTTCTTCTGCTTCACCGTCCTGACTTCACCTTCTCCTTCTGCTTGTTCTACTTCTTCTGCTTCACCCCCCTGACTTCACTTGCTCCTTCTCCTTCTTCTGCTTATTCTGATTCACCCTCCTAACTACACCTTCTCCTTCTCCTTCTTCTGCTTCTTCTGATTCACCCTCCTGACTTCACCTTCTCCTTCTCCTTCTTCTGCTTCTTCTGATTCACCCTCCAGACTTCACCTTCTCCTTCTCCTTCTGCTTCTTCTGATTCACCATCCAGACTTCACCTTCTCCTTCTCCTTCTTCTGCTTCTTCTGATTCACCCTCCAGACTTCATCTTCTCCTTCTCCTTCTTCTTCTTCTTCTGATTCACCCTCCAGACTTCACCTTCTCCTTCTCCTTCTTCTGCTTCTTCTGATTCACCCTCCAGACTTCACCTTCTCCTTCTCCTTCTTCTACTTCTTCTGATTCACCCTCCAGACTTCACCTTCTCCTTCTCCTTCTTATACTTCTTCAGATTCACCCTCCAGTCTTCACCTTCTCCTTCTCCTTCTTCTGTTTCTTCTGCTTCACCCTCCAGACTTCAGCTTCTTCTTCTCTTTCTTCTGCTTCTTCTGATTTACCCTCCAGACTTCACCTTCTCCTTCTCCTTCTTCTGATTCTTCTGATTCACTCTCCAGACTTCACCTTCTCCTTCTCCTTCTTCTGCTTCTTCTGATTCACCCTCCAGACTTCACCTTCTCCTTCTCCTTCTTCTACTTCTTCTGATTCACCCTCCAGACTTCACCTTCTCCTTCTCCTTCTTCTGCTTCTTCTGCTTCACCCTCCAGACTTCACCTTCTCCTTCTCCTTCTTCTGCTTCTTCTGCTTCGCCCTCCAGACTTCACCTTCTCCTTCTCCATCTTCTGCTTCTTCTGCTTCACTCTCCTGACTTCACCTTCTCCTTCTCCTTCTTCTACTTCTTCTGATTCTCCCTCCAGACTTCACCTTCTCCTTCTCTTTCTTCTGCTTCTTCTGCTTCACCCTCCAGACTTCAGCTTCTCCTTCTCCTTCTTCTGCTTCTTCTGCTGCGCCCTCCAGACTTCACCTTCTCCTTCTCCTTCTTCTGCTTCTTCTGCTTCACCGTCCTGACTTCACCTTCTCCTTCTGCTTGTTCTACTTCTTCTGCTTCACCCCCCTGACTTCACTTGCTCCTTCTCCTTCTTCTGCTTCTTCTGATTCACCCTCCTAACTACACCTTCTCCTTCTCCTTCTTCTGCTTCTTCTGATTCACCCTCCTGACTTCACCTTCTCCTTCTCCTTCTTCTGCTTCTTCTGATTCACCCTCCAGACTTCACCTTCTCCTTCTCCTTCTGCTTCTTCTGCTTCACCCTCCAGACTTCACCTTCTCCTTCTCCTTCTTCTGCTTCTTCTGATTCACCCTCCAGACTTCATCTTCTCCTTCTCCTTCTTCTTCTTCTTCTGATTCACCCTCCAGACTTCACCTTCTCCTTCTCCTTCTTCTGCTTCTTCTGATTCACCCTCCAGACTTCACCTTCTCCTTCTCCTTCTTCTACTTCTTCTGATTCACCCTCCAGACTTCACCTTCTCCTTCTCCTTCTTATACTTCTTCAGATTCACCCTCCAGTCTTCACCTTCTCCTTCTCCTTCTTCTGTTTCTTCTGCTTCACCCTCCAGACTTCACCTTCTTCTTCTCTTTCTTCTGCTTCTTCTGATTCACCCTCCAGACTTCACCTTCTCCTTCTCCTTCTTCTGATTCTTCTGATTCACTCTCCAGACTTCACCTTCTCCTTCTCCTTCTTCTGCTTCTTCTGATTCACCCTCCTGACTTCACCTTCTCCTTCTCCTTCTTCTACTTCTTCTGATTCACCCTCCTGACTTCACCTTCTCCTTCTCCTTCTTCTACTTCTTCTGCTTCACCCTCCAGACTTCACCTTCTCCTTCTCCTTCTTCTACTTCTTCTGATTCACCCTCCAGACTTCACCTTCTCCTTCTCCTTCTTCTGCTTCTTCTGATTCACCCTCCAGACTTCACCTTCTCCTTCTCCTTATTCTGCTTCTTCTGATTCACCCTCCAGACTTCACCTTCTCCTTCTCCTTCTTCTGCTTCTTCTGATTCACGCTCCAGACTTCACCTTCTCCTTCTCCTTCTTCTGCTTCTTCTGATTCACCCTCCAGACTTCACCTTCTCCTTCTCCTTCTTCTACTCCTTCTGATTCACCCTCCAGACTTCACCTTCTGCTTCTCCTTCTTCTGCTTCTTCTGATTCACCCTCCAGACTTCACCTTCTCCTTCTCCTTATTCTGCTTCTTCTGATTCACCCTCCAGACTTCACCTTCTCCTTCTCCTTCTTCTGCTTCTTCTGATTCACCCTCCAGACTTCACCTTCTCCTTCTCCTTCTTCTACTTCTTCTGATTCACCCTCCAGACTTCACCTTCTCCTTCTTCTGCTTCTTCTGATTCACCCTCCAGACTTCACCTTCTCCTTCTCCTTCTTCTACTTCTTCTGCTTCACCCTCCAGACTACACCTTCTCCTTCTCCTTCTTCTACTTCTTCTGATTCACCCTCCAGACTTCACCTTCTCCTTCTCCTTCTTCTGCTTCTTCTGATTCACCCTGCAGACTTCACCTTCTCCTTCTCCTTCTTCTACTTCTTCAGATTCACCCTCCAGTCTTCACCTTCTCCTTCTCCTTCTTCTGTTTCTTCTGCTTCACCCTCCAGACTTCACCTTCTCCTTCTCTTTCTTCTGCTTCTTCTGATTCACCCTCCAGACTTCACCTTCTCCTTCTCCTTCTTCTGATTCTTCTGATTCACCCTCCAAACTTCACCTTCTCCTTCTCCTTCTTCTGCTTCTTCTGATTCACCCTCCAGACTTCACCTTCTCCTTCTCCTTCTTCTGATTCTTCTGATTCACCCTCCAGACTTCGCCTTCTCCTTCTCCTTCTTCTGCTTCTTCTGCTTCGCCCTCCAGACTTCACCTTCTCCTTCTCCATCTTCTGCTTCTTCTGCTTCACTCTCCTGACTTCACCTTCTCCTTCTCCTTCTTCTACTTCTTCTGATTCACCCTCCAGACTTCACCTTCTCCTTCTCCTTCTTCTGCTTCTTCTGCTTCACCCTCCAGACTTCAGCTTCTCCTTCTCCTTCTTCTGCTTCTTCTCCTGCGCCCTCCAGACTTCACCTTCTCCTTCTCCTTCTTCTGCTTCTTCTGCTTCACCGTCCTGACTTCACCTTCTCCTTCTCCTTCTTCTACTTCTTCTGCTTCACCCCCTGACTTCACCTGCTCCTTCTCCTTCTTCTGCTTCTTCTGCTGCGCCCTCCAGACTTCACCTTCTCCTTCTCCTTCTTCTTCTTCTTCTGCTTCACCCTCCTGACTTCACCTTCTCCTTCTCCTTCTTCTACTTCTTCTGCTTCACCCCCCTGACTTCACCTGCTCCTTCTCCTTCTTCTGCTTCTTCTGATTCACCCTCCTAACTTTACCTTCTCCTTCTCCTTCTTCTGCTTCTTCTGATTCACCCTCCTGACTTCACCTTCTCCTTCTCCTTCTTCTGCTTCTTCTAATTCACCCTCCAGACTTCACTTTCTCCTTGTCCTTCTTCTGCTTCTTCTGATTCACCCTCCAGACTTCACCTTCTCCTTCTCCTTCTTCTGCTTCTTCTGATTGACCCTCCAGACCTCACCTTCTCCTTCTCCTTCTTCTACTTCTTCTGATTCACCCTCCAGACTTCATCTTCTCCTTCTCCTTCTTCTGCTTCTTCTGATTCACCCCCCAGACTTCACCTTCTCCTTCTCCTTCTTCTGCTTCTTCTGATTCATCCTCCAGACTTCACCTTCTCCTTCTCCTTCTTCTACTTCTTCTGATTCACCATCCTGACTTCACCTTCTCCTTCTCCTTCTTCTGCTTCTTCTGCTTCACCCTCCAGACTTCACCTTCTCCTGCTCCTTCTTCTGCTTCTTCTGCTTCACCCTCCAGACTTCACCTTCTCCTTCTCCTTCTTCTGCTTCTTCTGCTTCACCCT
Source organism: Somniosus microcephalus (assembly GCF_052327205.1). Lineage (NCBI taxonomy): Eukaryota > Metazoa > Chordata > Chondrichthyes > Squaliformes > Somniosidae > Somniosus > Somniosus microcephalus. The sequence continues at coordinate 15,785 of NW_028225599.1, read as the reverse complement.
CCTGACTTCACCTTCTCCTTCTCCTTCTTCTACTTCTTCTGATTCACCCTCCAGACTTCTCCTTCTCCTTCTCCTTCTTCTGCTTCTTCTGCTTCACCCTCCAGACTTCACCTTCTCCTTCTCCTTCTTCTGCTTCTTCTGCTTCGCCCTCCAGACTTCACCTTCTCCTTCTCCATCTTCTGCTTCTTCTGCTTCACTCTCCTGACTTCACCTTCTCCTTCTCCTTCTTCTACTTCTTCTGATTCACCCTCCAGACTTCACCTTCTCCTTCTCCTTCTTCTGCTTCTTCTGCTTCACCCTCCAGACTTCAGCTTCTCCTTCTCCTTCTTCTGCTTCTTCTGCTGCGCCCTCCATACTTCACCTTCTCCTTCTCCTTCTTCTGCTTCTTCTGCTTCACCGTCCTGACTTCACCTTCTCCTTCTCCTTCTTCTACTTCTTCTGCTTCACCCCCCTGACTTCACCTGCTCCTTCTCCTTCTTCTGCTTCTTCTGATTCACCCTCCTAACTACACCTTCTCCTTCTCCTTCTTCTGCTTCTTCTGATTCACCCTCCTGACTTCACCTTCTCCTTCTTCTGCTTCTTCTGATTCACCCTCCAGACTTCACCTTCTCCTTCTCCTTCTTCTGCTTCTTCTGATTCACCCTCCAGACTTCACCTTCTCCTTCTCCTTCTTCTGCTTCTTCTGATTCACCCTCCAGACTTCATCTTCTCCTTCTCCTTCTTCTGCTTCTTCTGATTCACCCTCCAGACTTCACCTTCTCCTTCTCCTTCTTCTGCTTCTTCTGATTCACCCTCAAGACTTCACCTTCTCCTTCTCCTTCGTCTACTTCTTCTGATTCACCCTCCAGACTACACCTTCTCCTTCTCCTTCTTCTACTTCTTCTGATTCACCCTCCAGACTTCACCTTCTCCTTCTCCTTCTTCTGTTTCTTCTGATTCACCCTCCAGACTTCACCTTCTCCTTCTCCTTCTTCTACTTCTTCTGATTCACCCTCCAGACTTCACCTTCTCCTTCTCCTTCTTCTACTTCTTCTGATTCACCCTCCAGACTTCACCTTCTCCTTCTCCTTCTTCTACTTCTTCTGCTTCTCCCTCCAGACTTCACCTTCTCCTTCTCCTTCTTCTGCTTCTTCTGATTCACACTCCAGACTTCACCTTCTCCTTCTCCTTCTTCTACTTCTTCTGATTCACCCTCCAGACTTCAACTTCTCCTTCTTCTACTTCTTCTGATTCACCCTCCAGACTTCACCTTCTCCTTCTCCTTCTTCTACTTCTTCCGATTCCCCCTCCTGACTTCACCTTCTCCTTCTCCTTCTTCTGCTTCTTCTGCTTCACCCTCCTGACTTCACCTTCTCCTTCTCCTTCTTCTACTTCTTCTGATTCACCCTCCAGACTTCACCTTCTCCTTCTCCTTCTTCTGCTTCTTCTGCTTCACCCTCCAGACTTCACCTTCTCCTTCTCCTTCTTCTGCTTCTTCTGCTTCGCCCTCCAGACATCACCTTCTCCTTCTCCTTCTTCTGCTTCTTCTGCTTCACCCTCCAGACTTCACCTTCTCCTTCTCCTTCTTCTGCTTCTTCTGCTTCACTCTCCTGACTTCACCTTCTCCTTCACCTTCTTCTACTTCTTCTGATTCACCCTCCAGACTTCACCTTCTCCTTCTCCTTCTTCTGCTTCTTCTGCTTCACCCTCCAGACTTCAGCTTCTCCTTCTCCTTCTTCTGCTTCTTCTGCTTCACCGTCCTGACTTCACCTTCTCCTTCTCCTTCTTCTACTTCTTCTGCTTCACCCCCCTGACTTCACCTGCTCCTTCTCCTTCTTCTGCTTCTTCTGATTCACCCTCCTAACTACACCTTCTCCTTCTCCTTCTTCTGCTTCTTCTGATTCACCCTCCTGACTTCACCTTCTCCTTCTCCTTCTTCTGCTTCTTCTGATTCACCCTCCAGACTTCACCTTCTCCTTCTCCTTCTTCTGCTTCTTCTGATTCACCCTCCAGACTTCACCTTCTCCTTCTCCTTCTTCTGCTTCTTCTGATTCACCCTCCAGACTTCATCTTCTCCTTCTCCTTCTTCTGCTTCTTCTGATTCACCCTCCAGACTTCACCTTCTCCTTCTCCTTCTTCTGCTTCTTCTGATTCACCCTCCAGACTTCACCTTCTCCTTCTCCTTCTTCTACTTCTTCTGATTCACCCTCCAGACTTCACCTTCTCCTTCTCCTTCTTATACTTCTTCAGATTCACCCTCCAGTCTTCACCTTCTCCTTCTCCTTCTTCTACTTCTTCTGATTCACCCTCCAGACTTCTCCTTCTCCTTCTCCTTCTTCTGCTTCTTCTGCTTCACCCTCCAGACTTCACCTTCTCCTTCTCCTTCTTCTGCTTCTTCTGCTTCGCCCTCCAGACTTCACCTTCTCCTTCTCCATCTTCTGCTTCTTCTGCTTCACTCTCCTGACTTCACCTTCTCCTTCTCCTTCTTCTACTTCTTCTGATTCACCCTCCAGACTTCACCTTCTCCTTCTCCTTCTTCTGCTTCTTCTGCTTCACCCTCCAGACTTCAGCTTCTCCTTCTCCTTCTTCTGCTTCTTCTGCTGCGCCCTCCATACTTCACCTTCTCCTTCTCCTTCTTCTGCTTCTTCTGCTTCACCGTCCTGACTTCACCTTCTCCTTCTCCTTCTTCTACTTCTTCTGCTTCACCCCCCTGACTTCACCTGCTCCTTCTCCTTCTTCTGCTTCTTCTGATTCACCCTCCTAACTACACCTTCTCCTTCTCCTTCTTCTGCTTCTTCTGATTCACCCTCCTGACTTCACCTTCTCCTTCTTCTGCTTCTTCTGATTCACCCTCCAGACTTCACCTTCTCCTTCTCCTTCTTCTGCTTCTTCTGATTCACCCTCCAGACTTCACCTTCTCCTTCTCCTTCTTCTGCTTCTTCTGATTCACCCTCTAGACTTCATCTTCTCCTTCTCCTTCTATTGCTTCTTCTGATTCACCCTCCAGACTTCACCCTCTCCTTCTCCTTCTTCTGCTTCTTCTGATTCACCCTCCAGACTTCACCTTCTCCTTCTCCTTCTTCTACTTCTTCTGCTTCACCCTCCTGACTTCACCTTCTCCTTTTCCTTCTTCTACTTCTTCTGATTCACCCTCCAGACTTCACCTTCTCCTTCTCCTTCTTCTGCTTCTTCTGCTTCACCCTCCAGACTTCACCTTCTCCTTCTCCTTCTTCTGCTTCTTCTGCTTCGCCCTCCAGACTTCACCTTCTCCTTCTCCATCTTCTGCTTCTTCTGCTTCACTCTCCTGACTTCACCTTCTCCTTCTCCTTCTTCTACTTCTTCTGATTCACCCTCCAGACTTCAGCTTCTCCTTCTCCTTCTTCTGCTTCTTCTGCTGCGCCCTCCAGACTTCACCTTCTCCTTCTCCTTCTTCTGCTTCTTCTGCTTCACCGTCCTGACTTCACCTTCTCCTTCTCCTTCTTCTACTTCTTCTGCTTCACCCCCCTGACTTCACCTGCTCCTTCTCCTTCTTCTGCTTCTTCTGATTCACCCTCCTAACTACACCTTCTCCTTCTCCTTCTTCTGCTTCTTCTGATTCACCCTCCTGACTTCACCTTCTCCTTCTCCTTCTTCTGCTTCTTCTGATTCACCCTCCAGACTTCACCTTCTCCTTCTCCTTCTTCTGCTTCTTCTGATTCACCCTCCAGACTTCACCTCCTCCTTCTCCTTCTTCTGCTTCTTCTGATTCACCCTCCAGACTTCATCTTCTCCTTCTCCTTCTTCTTCTTCTTCTGATTCACCCTCCAGACTTCACCTTCTCCTTCTCCTTCTTCTGCTTCTTCTGATTCACCCTCCAGACTTCACCTTCTCCTTCTCCTTCTTCTACTTCTTCTGATTCACCCTCCAGACTTCACCTTCTCCTTCTCCTTCTTATACTTCTTCAGATTCACCCTCCAGTCTTCACCTTCTCCTTCTCCTTCTTCTGTTTCTTCTGCTTCACCCTCCAGACTTCACCTTCTTCTTCTCTTTCTTCTGCTTCTTCTGATTCACCCTCCAGACTTCACCTTCTCCTTCTCCTTCTTCTGATTCTTCTGATTCACTCTCCAGACTTCACCTTCTCCTTCTCCTTCTTCTGCTTCTTCTGATTCACCCTCCTGACTTCACCTTCTCCTTCTCCTTCTTCTACTTCTTCTGATTCACCCTCCTGACTTCACCTTCTCCTTCTCCTTCTTCTACTTCTTCTGCTTCACCCTCCATACTTCACCTTCTCCTTCTCCTTCTTCTACTTCTTCTGATTCACCCTCCAGACTTCACCTTCTCCTTCTCCTTCTTCTGCTTCTTCTGATTCACCCTCCAGACTTCACCTTCTCCTTCTCCTTATTCTGCTTCTTCTGATTCACCCTCCAGACTTCACCTTCTCCTTCTCCTTCTTCTGCTTCTTCTGATTCACCCTCCAGACTTCACCTTCTCCTTCTCCTTCTTCTGCTTCTTCTGATTCACCCTCCAGACTTCACCTTCTCCTTCTCCTTCTTCTGCTTCTTCTGATTCACCCTCCAGACTTCACCTTCTCCTTCTCCTTCTTCTACTCCTTCTGATTCACCCTCCAGACTTCACCTTCTCCTTCTCCTTCTTCTGCTTCTTCTGATTCACCCTCCAGACTTCACCATCTCCTTCTCCTTATTCTGCTTCTTCTGATTCACCCTCCAGACTTCACCTTCTCCTTCTCCTTCTTCTGCTTCTTCTGATTCACCCTCCAGACTTCACCTTCTCCTTCTCCTTCTTCTACTTCTTCTGATTCACCCTCCAGACTTCACCTTCTCCTTCTCCTTCTTCTGCTTCTTCTGATTCACCCTCCAGACTTCACCTTCTCCTTCTCCTTCTTCTACTTCTTCTGCTTCACCCTCCAGACTACACCTTCTCCTTCTCCTTCTTCTACTTCTTCTGATTCACCCTCCAGACTTCACCTTCTCCTTCTCCTTCTTCTGCTTCTTCTGATTCACCCTCCAGACTTCACCTTCTCCTTCTCCTTCTACTACTTCTTCAGATTCACCCTCCAGTCTTCACCTTCTCCTTCTCCTTCTTCTGTTTCTTCTGCTTCACCCTCCAGACTTCACCTTCTCCTTCTCTTTCTTCTGCTTCTTCTGATTCACCCTCCAGACTTCACCTTCTCCTTCTCCTTCTTCTGATTCTTCTGATTCACCCTCCAAACTTCACCTTCTCCTTCTCCTTCTTCTGCTTCTTCTGATTCACCCTCCAGACTTCACCTTCTCCTTCTCCTTCTTCTGATTCTTCTGATTCACCCTCCAAACTTCACCTTCTCCTTCTCCTTCTTCTGCTTCTTCTGATTCACCCTCCTGACTTCACCTTCTCCTTCTCCTTATTCTGCTTCTTCTGTTTCACCCTCCAGACTTCACCTTCTCCTTCTCCTTCTTCTGCTTCTTCTGATTCACCCTCCAGACTTCACCTTCTCCTTCTCCTTCTTCTGCTTCTTCTGATTCACCCTCCAGACTTCACCTTCTCCTTCTCCTTCTTCTACTTCTTCTGATTCACCCTCCAGACTTCACCTTCTCCTTCTCCTTCTTCTGCTTCTTCTGATTCACCCTCCAGACTTCACCTTCTCCTTCTCCTTCGTCTACTTCTTCTGATTCACCCTCCAGACTACACCTTCTCCTTCTCCTTCTTCTACTTCTTCTGATTCACCCTCCAGACTTCACCTTCTCCTTCTCCTTCTTCTGTTTCTTCTGATTCACCCTCCAGACTTCACCTTCTCCTTCTCCTTCTTCTACTTCTTCTGATTCACCCTCCAGACTTCACCTTCTCCTTCTCCTTCTTCTACTTCTTCTGATTCACCCTCCAGACTTCACCTTCTCCTTCTCCTTCTTCTACTTCTTCTGCTTCTCCCTCCAGACTTCACCTTCTCCTTCTCCTTCTTCTGCTTCTTCTGATTCACCCTCCAGACTTCACCTTCTCATTCTCCTTCTTCTACTTCTTCTGATTCACCCTCCAGACTTCACCTTCTCATTCTCCTTCTTCTACTTCTTCTGATTCACCCTCCAGACTTCACCTTCTCCTTCTCCTTCTTCTACTTCTTCCGATTCCCCCTCCTGACTTCACCTTCTCCTTCTCCTTCTTCTGCTTCTTCTGCTTCACCCTCCTGACTTCACCTTCTCCTTCTCCTTCTTCTACTTCTTCTGATTCACCCTCCAGACTTCACCTTCTCCTTCTCCTTCTTCTGCTTCTTCTGCTTCACCCTCCAGACTTCACCTTCTCCTTCTCCTTCTTCTGCTTCTTCTGCTTCGCCCTCCAGACATCACCTTCTCCTTCTCCTTCTTCTGCTTCTTCTGCTTCACCCTCCAGACTTCACCTTCTCCTTCTCCTTCTTCTGCTTCTTCAGCTTCACTCTCCTGACTTCACCTTCTCCTTCACCTTCTTCTACTTCTTCTGATTCACCCTCCAGACTTCACCTTCTCCTTCTCCTTCTTCTGCTTCTTCTGCTTCACCCTCCAGACTTCACCTTCTCCTTCTCCTTCTTCTACTTCTTCTGCTTCACCCCCCTGACTTCACCTGCTCCTTCTCCTTCTTCTGCTTCTTCTGATTCACCCTCCTAACTACACCTTCTCCTTCTCCTTCTTCTGCTTCTTCTGATTCACCCTCCTGACTTCACCTTCTCCTTCTCCTTCTTCTGCTTCTTCTGATTCACCCTCCAGACTTCACCTTCTCCTTCTCCTTCTTCTGCTTCTTCTGATTCACCCTCCAGACTTCACCTTCTCCTTCTCCTTCTTCTGCTTCTTCTGATTCACCCTCCAGACTTCATCTTCTCCTTCTCCTTCTTCTGCTTCTTCTGATTCACCCTCCATACTTCACCTTCTCCTTCTCCTTCTTCTGCTTCTTCTGATTCACCCTCCAGACTTCACCTTCTCCCTCTCCTTCTTCTACTTCTTCTGATTCACCCTCCAGACTTCACCTTCTCCTTCTCCTTCTTATACTTCTTCAGATTCACCCTCCAGTCTTCACCTTCTCCTTCTCCTTCTTCTGTTTCTTCTGCTTCACCCTCCAGACTTCACCTTCTTCTTCTCTTTCTTCTGCTTCTTCTGATTCACCCTCCAGACTTCACCTTCTCCTTCTCCTTCTTCTGATTCTTCTGATTCACTCTCCAGACTTCACCTTCTCCTTCTCCTTCTTCTGCTTCTTCTGATTCACCCTCCTGACTTCACCTTCTCCTTCTCCTTCTTCTACTTCTTCTGATTCACCCTCCTGACTTCACCTTCTCCTTCTCCTTCTTCTACTTCTTCTGCTTCACCCTCCAGACTTCACCTTCTCCTTCTCCTTCTTCTACTTCTTCTGATTCACCCTCCAGACTTCACCTTCTCCTTCTCCTTCTTCTGCTTCTTCTGATTCACCCTCCAGACTTCACCTTCTCCTTCTCCTTATTCTGCTTCTTCTGATTCACCCTCAAGACTTCACCTTCTCCTTCTCCTTCTTCTGCTTCTTCTGATTCACCCTCCAGACTTCACCTTCTCCTTCTCCTTCTTCTGCTTCTTCTGATTCACCCTCCAGACTTCACCTTCTCCTTCTCCTTTTTCTGCTTCTTCTGATTCACCCTCCAGACTTCACCTTCTCCTTCTCCTTCTTCTACTCCTTCTGATTCACCCTCCAGACTTCACCTTCTCCTTCTCCTTCTTCTGCTTCTTCTGATTCACCCTCCAGACTTCACCTTCTCCTTATTCTGCTTCTTCTGTTTCACCCTCCAGACTTCACCTTCTCCTTCTCCTTCTTCTGCTTCTTCTGCTTCACCCTCCAGACTACACCTTCTCCTTCTCCTTCTTCTACTTCTTCTGATTCACCCTCCAGACTTCACCTTCTCCTTCTCCTTCTTCTGCTTCTTCTGATACACCCTCCAGACTTCACCTTCTCCTTCTCCTTCTACTACTTCTTCAGATTCACCCTCCAGTCTTCACCTTCTCCTTCTCCTTCTTCTGTTTCTTCTGCTTCACCCTCCAGACTTCACCTTCTCCTTCTCTTTCTTCTGCTTCTTCTGATTCACCCTCCAGACTTCACCTTCTCCTTCTCCTTCTTCTGATTCTTCTGATTCACCCTCCAAACTTCACCTTCTCCTTCTCCTTCTTCTGCTTCTTCTGATTCACCCTCCAGACTTCACCTTCTCCTTCTCCTTCTTCTGATTCTTCTGATTCACCCTCCAAACTTCACCTTCTCCTTCTCCTTCTTCTGCTTCTTCTGATTCACCCTCCTGACTTCACCTTCTCCTTCTCCTTATTCTGCTTCTTCTGTTTCACCCTCCAGACTTCACCTTCTCCTTCTCCTTCTTCTGCTTCTTCTGATTCACCCTCCAGACTTCACCTTCTCCATCTCCTTCTTCTGCTTCTTCTGATTCACCCTCCAGACTTCACCTTCTCCTTCTCCTTCTTCTACTTCTTCTGATTCACCCTCCAGACTTCACCTTCTCCTTCTCCTTCTTCTGCTTCTTCTGATTCACCCTCCAGACTTCACCTTCTCCTTCTCCTTCGTCTACTTCTTCTGATTCACCCTCCAGACTACACCTTCTCCTTCTCCTTCTTCTACTTCTTCTGATTCACCCTCCAGACTTCACCTTCTCCTTCTCCTTCTTCTGTTTCTTCTGATTCACCCTCCAGACTTCACCTTCTCCTTCTCCTTCTTCTACTTCTTCTGATTCACCCTCCAGACTTCACCTTCTCCTTCTCCTTCTTCTACTTCTTCTGATTCACCCTCCAGACTTCACCTTCTCCTTCTCCTTCTTCTACTTCTTCTGCTTCTCCCTCCAGACTTCACCTTCTCCTTCTCCTTCTTCTGCTTCTTCTGATTCACCCTCCAGACTTCACCTTCTCATTCTCCTTCTTCTACTTCTTCTGATTCACCCTCCAGACTTCGCCTTCTCCTTCTCCTTCTTCTACTTCTTCTGATTCACCCTCCAGACTTCACCTTCTCCTTCTCCTTCTTCTACTTCTTCCGATTCCCCCTCCTGACTTCACCTTCTCCTTCTCCTTCTTCTGCTTCTTCTGCTTCACCCTCCTGACTTCACCTTCTCCTTCTCCTTCTTCTACTTCTTCTGATTCACCCTCCAGACTTCACCTTCTCCTTCTCCTTCTTCTGCTTCTTCTGCTTCACCCTCCAGACTTCACCTTCTCCTTCTCCTTCTTCTGCTTCTTCTGCTGCGCCCTCCAGACATCACCTTCTCCTTCTCCTTCTTCTGCTTCTTCTGCTTCACCCTCCAGACTTCACCTTCTCCTTCTCCTTCTTCTGCTTCTTCAGCTTCACTCTCCTGACTTCACCTTCTCCTTCACCTTCTTCTACTTCTTCTGATTCACCCTCCAGACTTCACCTTCTCCTTCTCCTTCTTCTGCTTCTTCTGCTTCACCCTCCAGACTTCAGCTTCTCCTTCTCCTTCTTCTGCTTCTTCTGCTTCACCGTCCTGACTTCACCTTCTCCTTCTCCTTCTTCTACTTCTTCTGCTTCACCCCCCTGACTTCACCTGCTCCTTCTCCTTCTTCTGCTTCTTCTGATTCACCCTCCTAACTACACCTTCTCCTTCTCCTTCTTCTGCTTCTTCTGATTCACCCTCCTGACTTCACCTTCTCCTTCTCCTTCTTCTGCTTCTTCTGATTCACCCTCCAGACTTCACCTTCTCCTTCTCCTTCTTCTGCTTCTTCTGATTCACCCTCCAGACTTCACCTTCTCCTTCTCCTTCTTCTGCTTCTTCTGATTCACCCTCCAGACTTCATCTTCTCCTTCTCCTTCTTCTGCTTCTTCTGATTCACCCTCCAGACTTCACCTTCTCCTTCTCCTTCTTCTGCTTCTTCTGATTCACCCTCCAGACTTCACCTTCTCCTTCTCCTTCTTCTACTTCTTCTGATTCACCCTCCAGACTTCACCTTCTCCTTCTCCTTCTTATACTTCTTCAGATACACCCTCCAGTCTTCACCTTCTCCTTCTCCTTCTTCTGTTTCTTCTGCTTCACCCTCCAGACTTCACCTTCTTCTTCTCTTTCTTCTGCTTCTTCTGATTCACCCTCCAGACTTCACCTTCTCCTTCTCCTTCTTCTGATTCTTCTGATTCACTCTCCAGACTTCACCTTCTCCTTCTCCTTCTTCTGCTTCTTCTGATTCACCCTCCTGACTTCACCTTCTCCTTCTCCTTCTTCTACTTCTTCTGATTCACCCTCCTGACTTCACCTTCTCCTTCTCCTTCTTCTACTTCTTCTGCTTCACCCTCCAGACTTCACCTTCTCCTTCTTCTACTTCTTCTGATTCACCCTCCAGACTTCACCTTCTCCTTCTCCTTCTTCTGCTTCTTCTGATTCACCCTCCAGACTTCACCTTCTCCTTCTCCTTATTCTGCTTCTTCTGATTCACCCTCCAGACTTCACCTTCTCCTTCTCCTTCTTCTGCTTCTTCTGATTCACCCTCCAGACTTCACCTTCTCCTTCTCCTTCTTCTGCTTCTTCTGATTCACCCTCCAGACTTCACCTTCTCCTTCTCCTTCTTCTGCTTCTTCTGATTCACCCTCCAGACTTCACCTTCTCCTTCTCCTTCTTCTACTCCTTCTGATTCACCCTCCAGACTTCACCTTCTCCTTCTCCTTCTTCTGCTTCTTCTGATTCACCCTCCAGACTTCACCTTCTCCTTATTCTGCTTCTTCTGATTCACCCTCCAGACTTCACCTTCTCCTTCTCCTTCTTCTGCTTCTTCTGATTCACCCTGCAGACTTCACCTTCTCCTTCTCCTTCTTCTGCTTCTTCTGATTCACCCTCCAGACTTCACCTTCTCCTTCTCCTTCTTCTGCTTCTTCTGATTCACCCTCCAGACTTCACCTTCGCCTTCTCCTTCTTCTACTTCTTCTGATTCACCCTCCAGACTTCACCTTCTCCTTCTCCTTCTTCTGCTTCTTCTGATTCACCCTCCAGACTTCACCTTCTCCTTCTCCTTCTTCTACTTCTTCTGCTTCACCCTCCAGACTACACCTTCTCCTTCTCCTTCTTCTACTTCTTCTGATTCACCCTCCAGACTTCACCTTCTCCTTCTCCTTCTTCTGCTACTTCTGATTCACCCTCCAGACTTCACCTTCTCCTTCTCCTTATTCTGCTTCTTCTGATTCACCCTCCAGACTTCACCTTCTCCTTCTCCTTCTTCTGCTTCTTCTGATTCACCCTCCTGACTTCACCTTCTCCTTCTCCTTCTTCTAAATCTTCTGATTCACCCTCCTGACTTCACCTTCTCCTTCTCCTTCTTCTACTTCTTCTGCTTCACCCTCCAGGCTTCACCTTCTCCTTCTCCTTCTTCTACTTCTTCTGATTCACCCTCCAGACTTCACCTTCTCCTTCTCCTTCTTCTGCTTCTTCTGATTCACCCTCCTGACTTCACCTTCTCCTTCTCCTTCTTCTACTTCTTCTGCTTCACCCTCCAGGCTTCACCTTCTCCTTCTCCTTCTTCTGCTTCTTCTGATTCACCCTCCAGACTTCACCTTCTCCTTCTCCTTCTTCTGCTTCTTCTGATTCACCCTCCAGACTTCACCTTCTCCTTCTCCTTCTTCTACTTCTTCTGATTCACCCTCCAGACTTCACCTTCTCCTTCTCCTTCTTCTGCTTCTTCTGCTTCACCCTCCAGACTTCACCTTCTCCTTCTCCTTCTTCTGCTTCTTCTGATTCGCCCTCCAGACATCACCTTCTCCTTCTCCTTCTTCTGCTTCTTCTGCTTCACCCTCCAGACTTCACCTTCTCCTTCTCCTTCTTCTGCTTCTTCTGCTTCACTCTCCTGACTTCACCTTCTCCTTCTCCTTCTTCTACTTCTTCTGATTCACCCTCCAGACTTCACCTTCTCCTTCTCCTTCTTCTGCTTCTGCTGCTTCACCCTCCAGACTTCACCTTCTCCTTCTCCTTCTTCTGCTTCTTCTGCTGCGCCCTCCAGACTTCATCTTCTCCTTCTCCTTCTTCTGCTTCTTCTGCTTCACCCTCCTGACTTCACCTTCTCCTTCTCCTTCTTCTACTTCTTCTGTTTCACCCCCCTGACTTCACCTGCTCCTTCTCCTTCTTCTGCTTCTTCTGATTCACCCTCCTAACTTTACCTTCTCCTTCTCCTTCTTCTGCTTCTTCTGATTCACCCTCCTGACTTCACCTTCTCCTTCTCCTTCTTCTGCTTCTCCTAAGTCACCCTCCAGACTTCACCTTCTCCTTCTCCTTCTTCTGCTTCTTCTGATTCACCCTCCAGACTTCACCTTCTCCTTCTCCTTCTTCTGCTTCTTCTGATTGACCCTCCAGACCTCACCTTCTCCTTCTCCTTCTTCTACTTCTTCTGATTCACCCTCCAGACTTCATCTTCTCCTTCTCCTTCTTCTGCTTCTTCTGATTCACCCTCCAGACTTCACCTTCTCCTTCTCCTTCTTCTGCTTCTTCTGATTCACCCTCCAGACTTCACCTTCTCCTTCTCCTTCTTCTACTTCTTCTGATTCACCCTCCTGACTTCACCTTCTCCTTCTCCTTCTTCTGCTTCTTCTGCTTCACCCTCCAGACTTCACCTTCTCCTGCTCCTTCTTCTGCTTCTTCTGCTTCACCCTCCAGACTTCACCTTCTCCTTCTCCTTCTTCTGCTTCTTCTGCTTCACCCTCCTGACTTCACCTTCTCCTTCTCCTTCTTCTACTTCTTCTGATTCACCCTCCAGACTTCACCTTCTCCTTCTCCTTCTTCTGCTTCTTCTGCTTCACCCTCCAGACTTCACCTTCTCCTTCTCCTTCTTCTGCTTCTTCTGCTTCGCCCTCCAGACTTCACCTTCTCCTTCTCCATCTTCTGCTTCTTCTGCTTCACTCTCCTGACTTCACCTTCTCCTTCTCCTTCTTCTACTTCTTCTGATTCACCCTCCAGACTTCACCTTCTCCTTCTCCTTCTTCTGCTTCTTCTGCTTCACCCTCCAGACTTCAGCTTCTCCTTCTCCTTCTTCTGCTTCTTCTGCTGCGCCCTCCAGACTTCACCTTCTCCTTCTCCGTCTTCTGCTTCTTCTGCTTCACCGTCCTGACTTCACCTTCTCCTTCTCCTTCTTCTACTTCTTCTGCTTCACCCCCCTGACTTCACCTGCTCCTTCTCCTTCTTCTGCTTCTTCTCATTCACCCTCCTAACTTCACCTTCTCCTTCTCCTTCTTCTGCTTCTTCTGATTCACCCTCCTGACTTCACCTTCTCCTTCTCCTTCTTCTGCTTCTTCTGATTCACCCTCCAGACTTCTCCTTCTCCTTCTCCTTCTTCTGCTTCTTCTGTTTCACCCTCCAGACTTCACCTTCTCCTTCTCCTTCTTCTGCTTCTTCTGATTCACCCTCCAGACTTCACCTTCTCCTTCTCCTTCTTCTGCTTCTTCTGATTCACCCTCCAAACTTCACCTTCTCCTTCTCCTTCTTCTACTTCTTCTGATTCACCCTCCAGTCTTCACCTTCTCCTTCTCCTTCTTCTACTTCTTCAGATTCACCCTCCAGTCTTCACCTTCTCCTTCTCCTTCTTCTGTTTCTTCTGCTTCACCCTCCAGACTTCACCTTCTCCTTCTCTTTCTTCTGCTTCTTCTGATTCACCCTCCAGACTTCACCTTCTCCTTCTCCTTCTTCTGATTCTTCTGATTCACCCTCCAAACTTCACCTTCTCCTTCTCCTTCTTCTGCTTCTTCTGATTCACCCTCCAGACTTCAGCTTCTCCTTCTCCTACTTCTGCTTCTTCTGATTCACCCTCCAGACTTCATCTTCTCCTTCTCCTTCTTCTGCTTCTTCTGATTCACCCTCCAGACTTCACCTTCTCCTTCTCCTTCTTCTGCTTCTTCTGATTCACCCTCCAGACTTCACCTTCTCCTTCTCCTTCTTCTACTTCTTCTGATTCACCCTCCAGACTTCACCTTCTCCTTCTCCTTCTTCTACTTCTTCAGATTCACCCTCCAGTCTTCACCTTCTCCTTCTCCTTCTTCTGTTTCTTCTGCTTCACCCTCCAGACTTCACCTTCTCCTTCTCTTTCTTCTGCTTCTTCTGATTCACCCTCCAGACTTCACCTTCTCCTTCTCCTTCTTCTGATTCTTCTGATTCACCCTCCAGACTTCACCTTCTCCTTCTCCTTCTTCTGCTTCTTCTGATTCACCCTCCTGACTTCACCTTCTCCTTCTCCTTCTTCTACTTCTTCTGATTCACCCTCCTGACTTCACCTTCTCCTTCTCCTTCTTCTACTTCTTCTGCTTCACCCTCCAGACTTCACCTTCTCCTTCTCCTTCTTCTACTTCTTCTGATTCACCCTCCAGACTTCACCTTCTCCTTCTCCTTCTTTTGCTTCTTCTGCTTCACACTCCAGACTTCACCTTCTCCTTCTCCTTCTTCTGCTTCTTCTGATTCACACTCCTTACTTCACCTTCTCCTTCTCCTTCTTCTGCTTCTTCTGATTCACACTCCTTACTTCACCTTCTCCTTCTCCTTCTTCTGCTTCTTCTGATTCACCCTCCTGACTTCACCTTCTCCTTCTCCTTATTCTGCTTCTTCTGATTCTCCCTCCAGACTTCACCTTCTCCTTCTCCTTCTTCTACTTCTTCTGATTCACCCTCCAGACTTCACCTTCTCCTTCTCCTTCTTCTGCTTCTTCTGATTCACCCTCCAGACTTCACCTTCTCCTTCTCCTTCGTCGACTTCTTCTGATTCACCCTCCAGACTTCACCTTCTCCTTCTCCTTCTTCTGTTTCTTCTGATTCACCCTCCAGACTTCACCTTCTCCTTCTCCTTCTTCTACTTCTTCTGATTCACCCTCCAGACTTCACCTTCTCCTTCTCCTTCTTCTACTTCTTCTGATTCACCCTCCAGACTTCACCTTCTCCTTCTCCTTCTTCTACTTCTTCTGCTTCTCCCTCCAGACTTCACCTTCTCCTTCTCCTTCTTCTGCTTCTTCTGATTCACCCTCCAGACTTCACCTTCTCATTCTCCTTCTTCTACTTCTTCTGATTCACCCTCCAGACTTCACCTTCTCCTTCTCCTTCTTCTACTTCTTCTGATTCACCCTCCAGACTTCACCTTCTCCTTCTCCTTCTTCTACTTCTTCCGATTCACCCTCCTGACTTCACCTTCTCCTTCTCCTTCTTCTGCTTCTTCTGCTTCACCCTCCTGACTTCACCTTCTCCTTCTCCTTCTTCTACTTCTTCTGATTCACCCTCCAGACTTCACCTTCTCCTTCTCCTTCTTCTGCTTCTTCTGCTTCACCCTCCAGACTTCACCTTCTCCTTCTCCTTCTTCTGCTTCTTCTGCTTCGCCCTCCAGACATCACCTTCTCCTTCTCCTTCTTCTGCTTCTTCTGCTTCACCCTCCAGACTTCACCTTCTCCTTCTCCTTCTTCTGCTTCTTCTGCTTCACTCTCCTGACTTCACCTTCTCCTTCACCTTCTTCTACTTCTTCTGATTCACCCTCCAGACTTCACCTTCTCCTTCTCCTTCTTCTGCTTCTTCTGCTTCACCCTCCAGACTTCACCTTCTCCTTCTCCTTCTTCTGCTTCTTCTGCTGCGCCCTCCAGACTTCACCTTCTCCTTCTCCTTCTTCTGCTTCTTCTGCTTCACCCTCCTGACTTCACCTTCTCCTTCTCCTTCTTCTACTTCTTCTGCTTCACCCCCCTGACTTCACCTGCTCCTTCTCCTTCTTCTGCTTCTTCTGATTCACCCTCCTAACTTTACCTTCTCCTTCTCCTTCTTCTGCTTCTTCTGATTCACCCTCCTGACTTCAACTTCTCCTTCTCCTTCTTCTGCTTCTTCTAATTCACCCTCCAGACTTCACCTTCTCCTTG